>NW_012116055.1:1965968-1985558 GCF_000951035.1 Colobus angolensis palliatus
CTGATTTCAACTCTATTATAAGCCCAAAGTAAAGGGTGGCAATCAATACATAATCAAGTAGAATCATAGATTGCCTTAATAGAATAAAACAATGACTTTGATGGGTTTAATAACAAAGCAGCTAATAATTAAACTAAGTATGTTTTTATTCATTTATTACTTTCATATTTAGAATAGTGCTGTGGATTAGGGAATAATATATAGCAAGATGAGCAGAGATTTCTTTGTGTTTCTATGTTCATCCCACCTTTTGGGATGTATGCCTTTTCAGTGGATAGACCCTGTTCTCTGTATGCCAAGAAAATGTAGGATGAATTGTGAATAATTCACATTGTGAATGAATACTCTTGACATCACACTAAGTGCAGGATTTCCACTCACAGTAACTGGAGTAAAAGTGATGCAATGGGAAAATAAATGGTGGATTTCCTGAAGGAAATTAACCCTTATGGATACAAAGCAGTGTTGGATTTTAGGTGACCCAGTCCAGACAATTATGTCAAACCATTCGAGCAGGATGCAGAACTCTAGAAACCTTACATTTAAAAGATAATTTATAAAACAGGTGTTATTGAGAGACTGGGCTCTCAATAAATTTGAAAAACATATTTCTTGGAAAAGAAAATGCTTATTTATATAAAAAACCTTTTTCATAAACAAAGGGATTAAACCTTCCACTAATTTCCCATTTCAATGAAGCAATTAGGATGTTTATCTTAGAAAGGAAAACAGTAGGGGATGGGCACCGTGGCTCACGCCTGTAATCCCAGCACTTTGGGAAGCCAAGGAGGGTGGATCACGAGGTCAGGAGATCCAGACCATCCTGGCTAACACAGTGAAACCACATCTCTACTAAAAATACAAAAAATTAGCCGGGCGTGGTGGCGGGCGCCTGTAGTCCCAGCTACTCAGGAGGCTGAGGCAGGAGAATGGCGTGAACCCGGGAGGCAGAGCTTGCAGTGAGCCTAGATCGCGCCACTGCACTCCAGCCTGGGCGATAGAGGGAGATCCGTCTCAAAACAAAACAAACACACAAACAAAAATAGTAGCTCACGTGACAAAATATTTCTGATACAAAATCTTTTTCAATACATAGAATAACAAACAAGAAGCTGTACAATCTGTCCCCATGTACATCTCTTCCTCCTTTCCTAATAATCCCTTCACCCTTACTGTATTCTAGCCACCAGCCCATTTAGGAGTTTCTTGAACCAAGACTTGGCAGTATCTTTGAGCATTTTGTGGAGTACTCTGCTTGCAAATTGCCTTATGGTTATCTTCACCATTTTAGGTTGGAACTCATATGTCTCTTCCTTAAGAGAAAATTTTCAAATGTCTTCAACCTAAAATTCCCAATTCCTCTCCCCACCTTAAGTTTTTTTCTTCTTTGTCTTCAGCAGCACCCGGCGCATGCTATGTTGTTCTTATTTGTTGTGTTTTACATCATCCTCCCCTAACTAGAAGATAAGCCCTTAGAACACAGAGGGTTTTGTCTGTTTTGTTCACTATTGTGTTTTCAGTGTCATAATAGTTCTCTCCCACAGAATATACAGCTAATACATATCTTTTATTAAGTATAACCTATACATTAGTTTTAAAATCTGTATAGTAAATATAACCGTTCCATTTTGGTAGTTTCATTTCAGGGAAAAAGGCTGTTTTTGCTTTTTTGAATATTAATATTAAAGGATAAGTCAAACAGATGCTATGTTTTATAAACAGACATTATATAAACAGCTGCTAAATTAAAATATATTGGCCTTTACAATACTTTCAATATAATTAAAGCTCACTCAAAGACAGCTAAGTCTACATTAATATCCATAAATTATGAATTATTTTGGAATCTGTGATGTTTACATTCTTATATTACAAAATAGAATGATAACTATAAAACAAAACAACAGGAGAGAGAATAAATGAAGATCTTTAATTTGCAATCAGCACTCAATCCCCAGCGCTAAATGCGAATTGGAACCTCATGAATAGTGAAAAACTGCTAGAACAAAATGCCAGAAATTGATTTCAGAAAGCAGTTAGTTGCCTTTCCCTTGTACCTCCAAACTGTTGATTTTTCCTCCTCTCTCTCTAACACTGCATTTCAGAAATATTACAAATGTGGTTAGAACTACAGAGAATGAAATGAAGAGTGGAACAGGTATCATAATTTTGTTGTTGTTGTTAGAACTCTCCTTTTACTGTTTTTAGCTCTTCCTTCTCCTTTTCTGCCTCTTGCTCAGTATGTTTTTCTTCCTGTCATGTCTTTCCCAGATTCTTGATGAACAATTTCTCTCAGCTCTCAGCAGTGCCTTTGATACACAAAAGTGAAATTGTTTAGGAAGATGGATGCATTCAGCGTGAGAAACGGCAGGCAGCCAAAGAGCTGTCCCTGAGTGACAGATAGTTGAGAGAAGGCCGTGGACCTTTTATAGAAAAAGGCAGGAAGCTAGGATTCTGTAATCAACTACACAAGAGGCAAGAAAGATGGTCCAGAGTTTCGATATAACTGAAAGCCTTCTGTGTGGAAGGTCACGAATCTCAACCTTCTGAAGATTTACCAATCATCAAACTCTAGAAAGACACCTCTCTGATTACTTGATCTGTATTTCCCCTTTCTCTGACTCAAAGTCACACAGCTCTCATGACTAGCAAGTAATTTGCCTTCCCCACTTCTAAATTGCCACTGGTTAGCTGCCATAGGCAGAAGCACCTGCTGTGACTGTCTTGCACTGAAGAGACTTTTCTCTGGTGTTTAGATCCGTCCATTGAGCCATTTCTGCTTTGTAGGTCCAGCGGAACAGCTTGATATATTTCCCTCTTCTGGGAATATACAACTTTTGCAAAGCTAACTGCCAAAGGAAGTTAGGTGGCTGGAGGGATGAGTATTATGTGTCATTTCCTCAACTCGTAAACTCAGAACAAGTCAGAGATTCTAGGATCAGAGTGAACCTTATTTTTAACTGCATAGCTCACCTGCAATGATCTGCAAATGACTGTTATCTGAGAAATCTAATCAGAAAAAAAGAAATAAAGAGAAAGAGATAAAAGCAAGCATATAAACATTATATATGTCAGAAAATTATAATTTTCATGAAGAAAATTAAGAAAAGACAAGATGCTTGAGGGTGATGCTAATTAATCTAAGGTAGCGTTCTCTGACAAGGTGATATTCAATGAGAGATCTCAGTTCCTATCCTATATTATGCCCTACTAATGTGTAAGCTCAGTAAGGGTAAGGATTTATTTTTATTCATACTCTAAATTAATTTTCTAGAACAGTGCTGACACATTGATGATCAAAAGTATTTGTTTAAACATTTGGTAAATTAAATAATATTATCTTCAGGCTTCTGAAGAGCATGCAATTTGTAACGTACATTAGAATATTTCTATTCAAATTTTAATTATATGATCTCTTTCTAAAAGTTTAATCCTTAGCCATCAGATATGGCTAACTAGAGCTATTCATTACTCCAAAATTTCTGTCTTTTTGTTAAAAACAAAAATAAATCCACAGAAATGACAAATCGATACAATGGAAATAGAGACAGTCCTTCGCCCTTTCAGATCAATTCATTTTATCTGGTTTTCTTATCTTCCTTTTGGGGAATGCCTGTTTCGGTGCTCATAATGTAGCATAAATTTCTCTTTTTGATGAATTTCAGTTTTCTCTTGGAAGGAAAGAGTGCCATGGATAGCACAGTCAAGCCATCCTTTTTGGCATCTACTTGTCAGATGTGTGACTTAACATATAAAATAAGAAAGCAAGAATAAAGGCAAGAGGGCACTTGGAACCTTTAGAGATTAATAGGTCTTAGAATCTTTCCCCTCCAAGTTATTAATGCAAATTGACCTAGTTCAAAGTGGTCAAGGTGAAACATTTCTGTGGTATGTATTTAAAATGCTATTTCAGTTTCAAGTAGTGTCTAAAAGCCTGGAGAACAAAAGATGAGTAAGGCAGTAAGAAGGTCAGCAGAGGACAGTCAAGGTTATGGAACTGGAGTACATTTTGAAGCCATGGACAGTGCTGAATTACTTGGTTTTCCTAAGTACTTAAATAAAAGTAATCTACATATGTTTGCAGATGAATTGTATTCACACTGTAGGCAAAATTTATGAAGTGAATATGGGATCATTTATAACCTTCATCTTATTTCTTAAAATTGATGCCTTGCTATAGATAACAGGTTTAAAGAAGTAGAATATTTTCTTGTTTGAGTTTAGCACAATAGAAATCAAAATAGGAAAAATAATATGATGCTATTTTTATTTTGTATAGCAAGAATGCATGTGATTTTTGTGACTCACCTCTGGGGGTTGTCCAGATTAGGTCATGCAGTATCTAAGTTTCTGGGAGGAGGCAGGAAGCTATTATCAGCATGATTATACAAATGTAGCTTGAAGGCAACCTTTGATTCTCATTCTTTCATTGCTTTAGGGGGCAGAAAGAATAAATATATAGACAATAAAAGTGATTTAGTTGAAACATTCTATAGAATTTAGGAACAGAAAAAATGGCATGTCAAGTATATAGTTATGTATGTGCATAGTTATGTATGTGCATGTAAACATGTATGTGCCTGCATATACCTGGGAACCCACAGGTGTTTCTACTTTGACATATGGCATTAACTTAGCTGACCTTTTATTACTTTCTGAAGAGTAAACTTACATAATTTCAGATATGTGGAACAAATAACAATATAAAATATTTAAGATGTTTTTCTGTTTTATAATGTTTTAAATATATTTTTGCTATTCTGTTTTCTATTTTTGCTATTCTGGCATTCATATAGAGTTTGAATTTAACAAACTTATTCAGTCATTGCTTATTTTTACTTTATTACTTAATTTTTAAAACATGCAAAGGGTTTGTAAATTATATACATATACACAATATATGTAATGTTATTTATTTATTACATGTTACTTATTACATATTTATTAATTACATTTTATAGTGTTTCTTCCTAGAGCAGTAGTTTTCAAATGCATAATACATTTAAATAACTAATCTTAAATTCAAAACATACTTAGAATTTCAATTTGTAAAATATGGAACATAGCACAGGCCCCTCAGCTTTTCAGTATATTATACCTTTTTACTAGGGACAGGTAGTTATGGATTAAAACAGAAAAAAAATTACTGATGTTAGATCCTATTTTAAAAGCGGGCATTCTAAAGTGGAATCCACCTCTTCTATTTCATCAAATAAATATGCAAATTAAGTTAACTAGTATGTATTGAACTCAATATTTTTGTTCTTTCAGTACAGTTCACACATATGCATATGCCGTCAGAGATATAAAGTAAATTTTAGAAAAAAAGATACAAGTTTTCCTAAATGGAAAAAAATAGAAAACACATAGTGAAAGACTTTATAGCAAAAAAACCCCACATCTCTTTGCCCCATAAAAGAAACTTTTATTTTAATGAGCACCTAAAAAAAGAGAGGTTCAGAAAGGTTAAAAATAAAAGGCACATAGAAAACCATTGTGGTCATTATCTTATCAGTCTCATGTAAATCAAGCCAAAACAATATTATTTTATATAAAGAAGACCTTACAATGCTAAAGACAAAGAAAAATTGTGGATATCTATTTACTAAAAATACAGCAATATTTCCATTAAAAAGCTAATAAGACGTAAAAAGAATTAGAAAGAACCTCAACAATTATAAGATAATTTAGGACATAGCTTGCAAAGCGAGACAGAATCAGTATTAGGGATGAAAGATACAGTGACACATTATCAATAAGGTAGATCTTATAGAAGCACATGGAACATTTACAAACACTGGCAATACATTAAGCTACAAAGAAAATCTCCATAAATTCCAAAATACAGAAATGGTACAAAAATTCTCTGAACACAATGCAATAAAATTAGAATCTGTTGCCAAATAAAAAACACTTATGCAATAAGAATGCAAAAATAAATTAATATCAAGCACAAAGAAATCAAGATTCTAGAGAAATTAGAATCAAAAAAGTGGAGAGAAGAAACTATTATAAAAGCAGAATTCAATGAGTTATTGAGGAAAAACAGAACTAATAAACAGATGAGCTGAACTATTTTAAAAATAATAAAATAATAAACCAGTTATATAAACAAAGGGGAGATAACAGGCACATAAAACCTAAGTTCTTCCTAGCTACTTGGGAGACTGACGTGGAGGGTCACCGGATCCCAGGAGTCTAACACTATAGTAGACTATGACTGTGCCTGTGATTAGCTACTGCACTCAAACTTGGGCAGCAAAATGAGAACAATGTGTCTCTAAAATTAAATAAAAAGACTTAACAAGGAGGAAATGGCCATCAAAAGCAAGGATATTACAAAATTCACAAGAGATTTTGTGCACAATTGCATGCACATATATTTTAAATTCTAGAGTATGTGCATAACTTTCTAGATAAATAAAATATACACAAGCTCATTGCAGACAGAGTTTAAACAGAATAATTTTCATAGAAGAAATAGAAAAATGTGACAAAAAACCTCTCTCCTGCGTGAAAGCACCAGGCCCAGAGAGCTTCACATGCATATTCACAAATTTATTAAAAGATTTTATTATTCAAATGTTACTTAAACTATTAGAAGGCATTGAAAAATAAATAAAACTTCCAAAAATTTTATATAATAGATATAACTATGATACTAAAAGCTGAAAAGGTTAAATACAAAAAAGAAAACTGTTGATTAACCTCACTTCTAAAGAACAAAGTAAACATTTGAACTATCATTTAATTAGAAAGAATCCAAAAGTATATTAAAACTATAAGAATTATGGTTTACATTATGTATAAAATTACAAAACATTATTCAACATCAGTAGGTCTATTGACAGATCTTATGTTAACTGATATAATAGAAAAATCTCATGATCATCTTACTAGACCTGAAAGGGAATTTGACATTAAAATCCATTCCTTAATGTACTCAATAAAATAGAAACAGATATAGAAACGTGGATTTTTTTTACATGATAAAATATAACCCCCAAAATTCTACATCATACTTTATAGAAATTATTAGATGTCTACATCTAATTCCAAGAAAAAGGTGACTTACATTACTGCTACTACTTTACATGTTTTCAAAGTGTTTGCCAATGAAATTAGGCAAACGAAAACTATTAGAGTCATAAAACTTGAAAAGAAACAGAGTGAATTTGTACTTATTTTATTAGGGAGAAAGAGATGACCCAGACTACTGGATTTATTTTTCCCTTTGACAACATGGATATGAGTATTAATAACATTTGGTGTTATCAATACTGAGGTACCAATATCATGGTGCACCGAATGATCTGAAAGGGATAGAGGATAAGAGAATATCATGTTTAGGCATGCACTCTCCTGTCATAGCAACCTTGACCTTTATCCATCATTGTGCCTAATTTGCATAATTGCGTGGCTTTCTTGTCGCTATCAAGTGGACTTTGTTCACTTTGTAGCATTTAGTTTAAATGCATATCATTTATGTATTTTAGAATTGCCAGTTTACTCATGGATACTGAGACATATTGGAAGACCGGTTATATTCTTGGACATTTCTTGAACATATTTGTTCTCATTTTCTATATATCTTATATTTCCAATTTTCCCTGCCCTGTAATGAAACTGACTCTTTTCATTCTATGTAGAGATTTGATCATGAAGAGAAACACTGTAGGCAAGTAAAAACATCCTAGTAAAGTGCTTAAATCATTTTTAAAAGAGGTAGAGTTCACCATGTGGCCTTTCCTTTCTGTTTCCTGCATGTCTTTGTTTCATTGTATGTGAAATTATCCTCAGTCTCATACTGACATTGTTTATGTGGGTTGAATAAAAATAATATTGACATTATGAAATGGAAAGCTCTATGTAAATGAGATGCATTATTTTTACAAAAGAATATTTTGGAAAAATTGGAACATAACCACTTAAGGGGTGGAACATAGCAGCTGTTGAATAGCACACTTAGAAAACTACAATTTGGATGACAGTGCCAGGATCTGCTGTCTAGTTTTATTTTTCAAAATGAAATTACTGGGAGAATGTAGCTCTGCAGCAAAGTACAATTATCTTAATATGAAAAGGCCAGAGAACAAGGGTTAATAACCTCATCTCTTTCAGGGTGTTGGTTTTAATTTGATACCAAAAAATGAGCTGATTTATATATTACCAAAATGGAACACAGATTAATAATACTTGAGTTTTCAGTGACCAAATCCTCCTCCTTATTCTTGGAGCCCACGGTTATATTGTTGTCTCTATCTTACTATAGGGAGAACCTAAAGCATTTATACTATCAGACGAAGACTGATCAGATTATCAAAGCCCCTAATCTTGTAAAAATTAGTTGACAAATATCATAAACTTCAGAAAAACAGCAAATATATAATGTAAGTGGGTGATTGTCATTATCTCTTTTTCTAACCTAGATAAATTTATGTAGCATTGGGTAGAAATTGTCTGTCTTTGTTCCACTCCCCAATATCAATTCCATCCATGTTAAGATACAGAAGAGATCAAGCGGAAATCAACTTTGAGATGTAAACTAGATAAATTCTACTAGAAATAAACTTTATTAGAAAGCAGGTCTGATTGAGTTGAATGCTTAATATTTATAGGTACAATATCTTTAATTGTATTACCTATGGAATAATTGTTAATATTGTTCAATTACAGCCTTAACCTGGTACCATGGTTCTCTTTTTTATAGCAAATTGATCATTTTTCTACATAACACAATCAAGCATCCATTTAAAAAATATATCTTGTACAATTACATGATTTATTGGACAGGAAAGCAATTATTAATGTCATTTGAATATGTTATTTTACTTTAGAACAATGATGTGAATATGAGTCTCATATATCTTCCAAGTTTGAAAAAAAAGCTATCTATCTGTGTATAATACATTATTCTCTAGGTCATACATATATATATATTAAAATAAATATTTTTATTTGAATCAGGTAGTTGCACTACCTGACTCTCATGGTTACACGTGCCATGTACCTATCATGTAATTCCTAGTCCCCTTTCCTGCCATAGCCAACCTTGAGGCCCAGGCTGATTGGATTGTAGGATAACCTGGTCGTGCCCATGTCAGCCTAATTGCAGAGTGGCCACAGCAAACAAAGCTCCTGAAACTGATGTTTCATGTGTAGTGTGAACAAGAAATTGAGCTTTTTAAGTCAAACTCACTGAAAGTGGGGTTGTTGTTAACCACTGCAAATTAGTCCATAGTTGCTCTTTACACTTCAGGGATAGTAATGAAAGTGAACCTATGTAAACATAAGTTAAAATGTAAGAGAAGACATAGTCAGAATTGTAAACACATAAAATAACTATTTTATGTAACAAAGAGAACATAATGACTCTTTTAATAGTTAATATAATTAATGGTCAATCTGTTTTACCAGAAAAAAATAATAAATATCTAAATGACCTTTGTAATAAACAGAAATCTCCTGAGATTCAAATTAGGTAATTCATTTTAATCTACTTGGAAAAATTTACAAGAGAATTTTGTAAGGATTTTTATTGCCCATCTTACTAAATACATATGTGCCAAGGAAACAGAAGGATCATTAAAATTTTGAAGACACCAATAAATTTAGCACAGTTCTAGTCATGAACAGGATGGAGCAAGGGTTGAAATATTGGGCACTTTTAGATTCTTTGTTTCATATATCTGAAACGCATTTATTTTAATAGGATATATCTGTTTTTCTATATGCAAGAAAGAATAAAGGCTAAAACAAAAGGATTCCATAGAAATATTATTCAAAATTTATTTTTACGTAACCAGAATTTTAACTCACGTTTTGCTATCCACAGCAAAAGGTTGAAAGAAAAGACTTGGAACCAACCCAAATGCCCATCCGTTATAGACTGGATGAAGAAAGTGTGGCAAATATATACCATGGAATACTATGTAGCCATACAAAAGGATGAGTTTGTGTCCTTTGTAGGGACATGGATGCAGCTGGAAACCGTCATTCTCAGCAAACTATCACAGGAACAGAAAACCAAACACCGCATGTTCTCACTCATAAGTGGGAGTTGAACAATGAGAGCACATGGGCACAGGGTGGGGAACATCACACACCAGGGCCTGTTGGGGGATGGGGGCTAGGGGAGGGATAATATTAGGAGAAATACTTAATGCGGTTGATGGGATAATGGGTGCAGTAAACCACCGTGGCACGTGTATATCTATGTACCAAACCTGCACATTCTGCACATGTATCCCAGAACTTAAAGTATAATAATAAAAAAAAGAACTGAAACTACAAAAAGAAAAAAAGAAAATCCTAGATGCTTTTAAATCCAGGATGTAGAGATTAAAAGTTTAATGTAATTAGCCTTCAAATTACTGATATTCTAATCAACGAAGACCCAGCTTTGTACTCCCATTTTCTAATGAAAAGTCATCCAATAGTTTCAGCATATTTAGGAATGAAGTATTTTCTGTGATATGAATAAATTCATCCTATCCCAGATGATACATACAATTGAGATTAATAAGACAATCTGTAAGAAGAATATCTTGGATTTCTTTATTTTTATAAGCACAATTCCCTTATTACAAAAATGTCACAAATAATTAGCACACTGTCAAAGTCCAATCAGGAGATAATCCTCATGGCCCTGGCAGGTCTTAAGCAGTATGAATACTTAGTTTGATACTCGAATGGTGTTCTTCCTTAAGCAAAATCTATGAAACTATCAGAAGTCTGGAAAGATATTAAAAAAAGGAATAATGACATGACAAGTGTGTCTGTACACTGCGCTTGGTAATCTGCAGCACTTCTGAAATAGGAACAACACAGTTTCCAGCATGAACCTGACAGTTCCCATATGCCCAGAAATTTTGGCTACTTACTTCTTATCCCAAAGACACCCCGTGTGGGGCACTAGAAAAAAAAAAAAAAGGTTACAATTGTTATCTTATTTTAATAGTACTTCATTTGACATTCTCTTTACATAAATTATACCATTAAGTAAGAAGAGAGTCGGATTTATTGTAAAACTAATGCAACTGGTGTTTCTTTAAGCTCTTGGGCCTCTGTGAGTGCTGGAGTTTATTGAATGTTTTGGGTAGAGATCAGAAGCCAGATTGCAATTATTTGGCTAAACAAACCTCACAACACAGGTACCTAGATTACCAAGGCTACTATATATTTTTTTCGTTCTGAAAATATGTTCACTTTCATATCTCATTGTGTATTTGTTCTATATCATTCTTTTTCTCAAATGGAGCTCTCCAACTTTCGTAAGATTTTGATCTCCTCAAACCTAAATCCTTATCCCAGGGGGGAAAAATGAGATTAAAGATCTCTGCTAAACCCATCACTAATTTATAACATAGAGCCTTTGTACGACTTATCTATTGCCATTTTAATGCTAATAACCCTCAAAACTCAGTGACATAGAACAATGAGCATTTGTTTAGCTCGGGTCTGTAGGGGAGTGATTTCATCTAGGCTCACTCACAAGCCTAGAGTCACTGTCAGGAATCTGAGCTAGGACGCCTTTAGCTTTGATGACTGGGGTGACTTGGCTCATTCCATATGTTTCTCATCCTCTAGTGGGCTATACTGGGAATGTCCTCACAGTAATGGCACAGGGAAAGGGTAAGCAGAGGAAACACACACTAACTTGTTCAAGTATCTCTGTATCCCATCCACTAACACCTCATTGACCAAATCAAATCATGTGGATGGTATAACAGAATCAAGGGGGCAAAAATGACTTGTTGTAACTTTGGAAATTGTTAATTAGGATATATATTCAGTCCTTACCTTTTAAAGATACATATTGAGATATTTGCTGCTGAAATTACATGAGGTCTTGAATTTGCTTCAAAATATTATAAGGAAAGGGAAATGGATGGGATGAGATGAAGCAAGACTGATAATGAGTTGATAAATTGTATGGCTGGGAAATGAGTACACCATGTTCATTGTACTATTCTCTTGACTTTTGGACACATTTTGGGGAGGCTTTATCAGTCATTTATTTCATTAAGAATATAGGGGCTATTTTTAGCAATAATGTACTCTTTTACTTATAATTATAATATATGATGTCTAGAGAAATTTGGAGAATATATATTAGCTGATAAAATATTATTTAATTGTATTTTTAAAAGAACATATGTCTTATCCAATACATATCTTCAAGGATGTGTTTATTTCTGGTTAATTTCAACATGAGTTTGTGTATTAACAGTGATTTACTGAGTAACATCTGTGCACCATGCCCAGTTCTAGGCTCTGGCCATAGAGAATGAAACAGATGAATGGGGTTTCTCATCTTGAGGTTTTCATGGTTGTATTAGTCTTCTATCGCTGCTGTAACACAGTTCCACAATATTGATGGCTCAACCAGTACAAAAACAATCTCTTGTATTTCTTAAGTCGGAAGTCCAATATGGCAAATTCAATCCAGGTGTTGGCAGGCCTGCATGTCTTTCTGAAAGCTCTAGGGGAGAATCAGTTTCCTTGCATTTTCTATGCTCTAGAGATCACCCACATTCCTTGACTTGTGATTCCTTTCTTCCGTCTTCAAAGCCAGCAATGTTGCACCCGTCTGTGATTTTCTTCCATAACCACATGTCTGTCTGAATGACTACAGTCACGAAAGTTTCTCTACTTGTAAGGATTCCTGTGATTAGATTAGGCATACCAGCTGCAATCTAGGATAATCGCTCCATCTCAAGGTCCTTAAATTTGACCACATCTAGAACCACATCCCTTTAGCCATGTCAGGTAAAGTGTTTCAGGCTCAGATTTCAGAATGTTGACATCTTTGGAAGGCCATTTTTCTGCCTATCACAATAGGTAAATGCTGCGAAGAAGCAAATTAATTAATTAAATAATTAAGCAAACACTGACACTTTCAGACACTGATATATACTATAAAAATCTGTAAAAGAGTGATACAATAGTCAATGATTTGCAACTTGTGTGTAAGAGAAGGCCTCACTAAGGAAGGGATGTTTAAACTGAGACTTCTGACAAATAGAGATCACCTTGCAAAGTGATGTAGGCAGATAATTCCCAGTAAAGGCAAAGCTAATGTAAATGTCCAAGGTGGGAGAATAGAAAGAAGGCAAATGGGCTAGGCCCTAGAGAGCTAAGGGGAAAGTAGCATTTCATGAGGTTGGAGAGTTAGTAAGGGTCCAGATTTATTGGCTTATTTATTGTCTGATTTACCCTGTTGTAGGTTCTGAACTTTGTACAAATTGCCAAGGAAAGCTAAGTAGAGAAAGGAAATAATCTGATTTATATTTAAAAGTAATATCTGGCTGCTTTGTGGGTAATAAACTGTAGCTTTCTGTTTTCCATAGCACCTATCATGACCTTGGCTGTTAAGTCCTAAATTAGTAATTTAATGAAAATTCCTTTGTTACTTAGCAAAGTACTTTTTGTAAATTAATATGTTTAAGTTTTGAAAATAATCCAGTATGAGATTTTGGAATTGATACTGAAAAGCTAAGTAAAATTGGATGAACTTAGTTATTTGTTTTAAATAAGAACTACATTCTTCCTTCAGTAGAGATAATTCTGATATTTGGCATTTACCTCAGAGATTCAAGTAGGAATGTGAACTATGTATTTACATATATTTTTAACAAATCCTAGTGTATGGGATATGTCATCATATTTTTAAAGCTAAAGAAAATCATACACTATGCTATTGTTTCAAAACTAGTGCTATTGTTTAAATTTATGGGGATATGGTAACAATTTTACAAGGTTTATTTTGTATCTATAGATTAAAATTCATAGAAATGGCAGGAGCTGGATGAAAGAAACAATATCTTATCAGTAATATATACTATTTTGATGAATGGGAGAGGATGATCCATGTTTATGGCATACACTGTGCTAAACAGATAAACTGTGGAGATTTCTGTTGTAATATATTCTGCTTAAAGGATCAGCCTGTAGGCCAGGCATAGAGGCTCATGCCTGTAATCCTAGCACTTTGGGAAGCTGAGTTGGGCAAATCACAAGGTCAGGAGTTCGAGACCAGCCTTGCTAACATGGTGAAACCCCGTCTCTACTAAAAATACAAAAAAGTAGCTGGGCATGGTGGCAGGTGCCTGTAATCCCAGCTACTTGAGATACTGAGGCAGAAGGATTGCTTGAACCTGGGAGGTGGAGGTTGCAGTGAGCCAAGATCGTGCCACTCCACTCCAGCCCAGGCGACAGTGCAAAACTCCGTCTCAAAAAAACAAAAACAAACAAACAAAAAACACACACACACAAAAATCAGCCTGTAAGCAGTTATGTAATTAGGGATAGTGTAAGTGGTAAAAAATTTGCACACATTAGAAGATAGTAGATAGAGAGAAACCAAAATACCAAAGTTGACTACAGAAGATATGTATTAACCTCCACCCCTGCCCCACTCATCCTATCAGAACCAAGGTACCAAGTTCACTTTTTGGCAATAAAAGATTCTAAAATATATTCTCTTACATATGGCTTCAATATATATCCATCTGTCTGGGTTCCGTGATACACATATATATCCAGCCTAGCACTCTGGTGAGTTTTGGAAACTTGATAATATCAAATTAAAATTTAGGATTTACATTTTGAGAAATAAAATTATGATCGAATTTTTAAAAATTGTATTTTTATTTGCAAGACCAATAATTTTAACAAATTATTGTATAATTATATAAAGATAAGTTCACAAAATTCATGATAATTTTGAAGTTATATGCTTTAATACGATGTGAAACCGATTTTTATTTCTATTGAAGCCATCGAGACATGTCTGCATGTATGTGTATGTGTGTGTGTGTAAAAGGTTACAGTATAACTTCATAACCACACACTCCTAAGAAAGGACATTTTTGATATAATATTTGTCAATAATTTAAAACAAACATAACCTAATTTTAAATACAAATCCCTGTTTTCTTTGGGCACCAGGACTGTTTCTGATGCAGTTCATGTTTACTGTGCTAACAGTTTTGGCATTTCCAGTTTCCTTCAATAATCCACATTCAAAATAATAGCTAATTCATTGGAAATAGACATTCTTTCTAAATACTCCTGTAAAATTAAAATAATTAACCTATCATTATGGAAGAGTATTTTTCTATACAATTTGAACAGAATCTATTATTGCATCAGCTTTCTACAAATAAAGATATAACAGAAACTAAAGCATTTTCTTTCACCCTCTACCCCAATGAATGAGTAAGAAGTGACACTCAACAAAGTGCTTTGTTTTCTACTTCCTTTTTAATATCCTCTTGCTTTTCTGAAGACCAAGAAAAAGTAATAGAGCAATTAATCATATGATATTCCTCTCCTGACAGCACTGGCCTCTTACTATATTTATCACTGTGCTACTAAGCCTCTTTCTGGGACATCCTACAGCTTGTCATAGCTTTCCCAGTAACTCTACATGCTATCAATTATTTAGCGCAAGCAGCATTATGCATCCCTTCAAGGATGATTATTTAGGAAGAGAAATCAATGAACAGAAAGTCCATTAAAACTCATGTAGTAATGAAAGATAACAGGACGATTATAATCTGCCCTGTACCTTGCACAAAAAGAGTTATCAAAAACCAGTTAGAGTTAACTTGCACTGGTAACATAATATTTATTTATTTATTATTTTTATTTTTTTTGAGATGGAGTTTTGCTTTTGTTGCCCAGGTTGGAGTGCAATCGCCTGGTCTCAGTTAGCTGCAACCTCTGCCTCCTGGGCTCAAAGTGATTCTCCTTCCTCAGCCTCCTGAGTAGCTGGGATTACAGGCGTGCACCACCATGCCTGGCTATTTTCTGTATTTTCAGTAGAGACGAGGTTTCACCATGTTGATCAGGCTGGTCTCGAACTCCTGACCTCAAGTGATCCACCCGCCTTGGCCTCCCAAAGTGCTGGGATTACAGGCATAAGCCATCGTGCCCGGCCTATATTTTTTAATAGTAGAGCATTATCACCTGAAGTCTCCAACTTGCTCATAGATTCTTTAGAGGGGATACAAATTTGTTTTCCGGTAAGAGAAATTTTAAACTTTCAGATTTTGACAGACCACGAGAGCAACAAAATCACAGCTTATTGGTCATTTTTCTGGGCATGAGTTTCAATGGCTGAAATACTCTGATAGGTCTTTTGGAGGTGGCCCGTTCTCTTATAAGTCGGGAGATTCCAGAAAGAATTAATATCTGGATGAAATTAATATTTGCTAGACAATCTCATAGTCATTCAGGTGCATCTCAATCTCAAGTTACTTCTCAATGTATTGCAAAGGCACAATGAGACAGACCTTAGGTTCTCTAAGAAGGCAGTTTTCTTCCAGAGGTCACTGGGTAATACTTCAAGTCCTTTTAAGTGCTTGCATCCAGAACATTATTTCAAAAAGCAGCCTCTAAAATGTTATTATTGCTTCTTTCCACCGCTGAATGAAAGGTATCCATTCTGACGAGTGCATTGATTGTGAGATTTATAGCATGACACTTTGCCGACAATTCACCTTGCTCTGAATATTCCCAGGCAATGGAGCGGAAGAGGAGTACTGAGTCATTTCTGACTAGGCAGAAGGCATATTTCATAACAGAGACTTAGCATTCTTGAGATTCCCATGGCTACTTATGTTCTTCATCCTTCATTTTACATAAACCTGAAAACCATCAAGATGGTTGGCTTCATTCAGCAGTATCTCCCTTAAAGGAGAAAGACTAGACTTTTGACTTATAAAACCATTACAAAATAATAAATATTCATATTTATATTCTAGAATGGCAGGGATCAGATGGGTTTTGAAATCACTTATAAGAATGTGAAATTATAAATGCCAGGATATAATATGTGTGAGTACACAATGGCTTTAGAATTTACTGTCTGAACCAAATAATGATATCTCTAATATAGTTATTTTTAATGTTTGTTTTCACGGTAACTGTGATACTGTTTACAGTTCCCTGGGATGCCTAAATGGATTTAAACACACGAGTACTTGCAATATGATAAGGAAAAGGATAATGAGCAGTTTATATCCTCAGAGTTTCACATATAAGGATACCATGTCTTTCTGATAATAAAGCTTTGCTTATCTCTATGTTGATATATTTGGTAAAAATACAGAAATATTAAATTTTCTGGTCATGTTGCATCAAAAGGCATAATTTCAATTCAGTATTTGTGTTTCTATTACCCTTTCATTAATTTCATTTTATTTTTCTCCATATTAAGTAATAAACCATATTTAAATATAGTAATAGCAAAGAAAAAGATAAAGTCATGTGCATGTTCCCAGGTCAGTCTCTACAGTGAAGCTATCTTGTTTTCTCTTTTCTTAGAAACCTCAGGCATAAAAGACAATGGGACTAAGAAATGTGTTGATTAAAAAAATATAGGAAGTGACAGCAGGAACACAGTACTACCTTAATTACCGAAGCCATTTCTAACTTTGGGTGTCAGCTAACATTTATTCTGCCTAGGTGGTGTTCTGATTTATATGAGTGTTTGAAAGATACAATGTCTTTCCTAGAGGATTTTATTAGAATCTAATGATTCAACCTGAATGCAGAAAACATAAAAGTGTGTGTGTTCAGGAAAGGCAGCAGCCGGAGGTCAGCTGTGAGGAGACACACTGAGTGAGACAGATGAGTCCAGGCCTGAGGACCTCAACCCATCCACATTCCTCTTCCACTGTTAGTTTTATATTTTCTTCATAAAAGCAAGATTTTTTTTTTCTCAAAAAGACACCTGTGCTTTTCATGTCTGCATTCTGATAAGGAAAATAGTCAAGAGAAATCATCAAAGTTTTAAAGAATGACCACTAATTGAATTACTTTAGACAATTAAAATGCAACTGTTCTTTGCATCCAAATGAGTCTTACCATTCAATTTTTCAAATAAAGTAAAAAAAAGGAGTAATTTTTGCTCACAAAGGGAGTGATGGTTTAGTAACTTTAGTATTGGGAAATTCAAATTAGCTTTATGCTGCATAGTCCTTGAAACAAAACCTGGAAAGAATTCTATTAGATTTCTACTATCCCAGTAGAAAGCAGAAGGAGCAATACTAGATGAAAACACAGGGGAAAAACTATACAACATTGATCTGGGAAATGATTTGTTTTAGATTTGGCAAGAGCATGGGCAACAAAAGCAAAAATAGACAAATTGTATTATGTCTAAATAAAAAGCTTTTGCAAAACAAAGGAAACAACACAGTGAATATACAACTTACAGTATGGGAGACAATGTTTGCAAGCTGTAGATCTGTTAGAGATTAATATCCAAATTATATAAGGAATTCAAACAATTCTAGAGAAAAGAAACAAATAATCCAATTTAAAACTGGTCAAAGTTTCTGAATATACATTTCTCAAAAGAAGACATACAAATGGACAGCAGATACAGGAAAAATGCTCAACATCACTAATAATTAGTGAAATGCAAATTAAAATCACAATGATATAATACATCATGTCTTTCAGAAATGCTATTGTAAAAAGAACGAAACATAACAAGGGTTGGTGAAGATGTGGAGAAAAGGTAACCCTTGTACATTGTTGGTGGATAGATGTTTGTATAGTCATTTATGAAAAACTGTATGGTGGTCCCTCAAAAAAACAAAAGTAGAATTACCATATGATTTGGCAATCTCACTTCTGGGTATTTACCCAAAAGATTTACAATGAAGGCCGGGCGCGGTGGCTCACGCCTGTAATCCCAGCACTTTGAGAGGCCAAGACGGGTGGAACACAAGGTCAGGAGTTCAAGACCAGCCTGGCCGAGATGGTGAAACCCCCATGTCTGCTAAAAATACAAAAAAAATTAGCTGGGCGTGGTGGCACGTGCCTGTAATCCCAGCTACTCCAGAGGCTGAGGCAGAGAATTGCTTAAACCTGGAGGGGCAGAGGTTGCGGTGAGCTGAGATCGCGCCACTGTACTCCAGCCTGGGCAACAGACTGAGAATCCATCTCAAAAAAAGAAAAGATTTACAATCAATATGTTGAAGAGATGCCTACACTCCAGCATTCCTTGCAGCAATAATCACAATAGCAAAATTATGGAACCAACCTAAGTGTCCATCAACAGATGAATGGACAAAGAGAAAATGGTATATATTCACAATGCAATACCACACCGCCTTACAAAAGAAATATGTTCTCTCACTTTTAACAAAATGAATGGAATTGAAGAAAATTATGCTATGTGATATACACTGGACACAGAAACAGAAATACCACATGTTCCCACTTATATGTGGAATCTGAAACATCTGAAATCATAGAAGCAGAGAGCAAAATGGGGCAGGGAATGAGAGAATGGGGAGATGGTGGTCAAAGAGCACATAGCCTCAGTTATACAGGAGGAATAAGGTTTTTTTAGATTTATTACACAGTATGGTGAATATAGCTAATAAAGTTGTATTGCATATTTGTAAATTACTAAGAATAAATTTCAAACATTCACACCACAAAATGATAAATATTTGAGGTGATGGATATGTTAGCTTGTTTTAGTTATTACACATTGTATTTATAAATCATAACATCACTTTGTACTGCATAAATATATGCAACTGTAATTTGTTTATTTATTTA
>NW_012116055.1:1990086-2005935 GCF_000951035.1 Colobus angolensis palliatus
GGCACTCCCCAGTGAGATGACCCCAGTACCTCAGTTGAAAGTGCAGAAATCACTGGTCTTCTGTGTCGCTCGCTCCAGGAGTTGGAGACTGGAGCTGTTCCTATTCGGCCATCTTGCTCCTCCCCTCACCTTCCCATTATTTTTAAGCTCCAGCCATTGATGCAGGAATCAGCCATATGCAGGTGTAACCTGATAGCGTCTCATTCCAGTAGGACTTTCATCTCTCTTTTGCACTGGAAATATTCTGTTTCTGCTGTTGTAATAATTGTGGGAATCTACCAAGTGATTTTGACACATGCAGAAACCTGACATTTTTGAAGGTAAGACTTAATTAGTGGTATATAAATGTTGGTGGGTAAGATAGTCTCCTCTTTTTGTCTCAGATTAAGACTTCAGGTGAATTTTCCAGTGCTCTTAAGAGTGTCTTGAGTGGAATCATGCCCCATTTTCCTACAATCATAATCCATTCAATAACACAACTTGATTTTGCTTTCCTCTCTTTAACTTACTCTTCTAGTGTCCATTGATTTTTATTCTTAAGGATCAGTTCCCAAGATAAACAGTCTGCCTGCAAGTACTTGTCTAAATCTCACCTTTTTAGGGAAGCCCAGGTTAAGAGAATGTTGGTTAGAAGTCATAGAAAGCAAACCATCAGGATTGGACTCGAGATCTGAACCTTTCATTGTTCACATTGATAATGACTGTATCTGGAAAGTGGGAAGGTGGCAACCCCTCACCTAAGGCAGCATAAAAGATCTCTATAAAGTTGTAATATTGTTAAGAATCATTTGTGGTGGATTGGAATCCTGCATAGGTGAAATCTGAAACTCTGGCTTCTGTAATAGTGGTGGCACCGAAATATTGAGCAATGGTATTTTTGTAGCTTTATTGAGGCATAGTTTATATACAAAAATGTGCATATTTAATGTCTACATTTAATGAGTATGGATTTATGGATACATTCATGATACAACCACCATAGTCAATATACTAAACATACCTATCACCACTAAAACTATCCTTTCCTCTTTTATGCCTCCTATCGCTCACCTGAGGTAAGATCACTTTTCATCTAAGCTATCCTCGTAATATATTTTATTTATTTTATTATTTTTTTGAGATGCAATCTTGCTCTGTCACCCAGAATGGAGTGCAGTGGCATGATCTCCACTCACTGCATCCCTCCTGGGTTCAAGCAATTCTCCTGTCTCAGCCTCCTGAGTGGCTGGGATTATAGGCACCTGCCACCACCCCCAGCTAATTTTTCTGTTTTTAGTAGAGACAGGGTTTCACCATGTTGGCCAGGCTGGTCTTGAACTCCTGACCTCCAGTGACCTGCTCGCCTCCACCTCCTAAAATGCTGGGATTACAGGCATGAGCCACTGTGCCCAGCCTATCCTCCTAATATATTTTAAAGCAGGCAATAGTATTTGTAAGGACTGTGGAGTTAGCTGGATTTTGTTCGCAGTCTTTGAAGCCTTGAAAAAGAGAAAATAAGTTTACATTAATCAACTCTTGAGGCTCTCCGTGGCAGTGTACAAAGAGCACCTTTTCTTCTGTAACTGCAGGGCACAGCTTCAGAAGAGACTGAAGGCATGGTCTCTACAGGTCTTCTTGGTCAATTTCAGCACCCTGGTAGAGAAAGAATGGGATTTTATGACCTAGAGTATAGCCATTTTGGCAGAAAAACCAAAAGATCTCTAAACACCAGATTCTCTCTGACTTTACGGGATAGAAAGTGCAATTTCTTCCATTTTGTCAGGATGAAGTCAGCCGCCCCTGGCCTAGAGAATCTGTAAGAACCTCACCTAAGTTAGGGAGCTCACAAACTGAGGGTTCACAAGGTAAGGCACCATGTCTATCCCTGTCCCTGCAGATCAATGACTAGAATTGCTTTACAACATAATTTGAAAGCCAGGAGTAGTACATTCCTTGCTATTGCAAGAAATAGTTACTTAATTGAAAATTGAAAATGTTGCTTAAACATAAGTTACACATCTCATACTGGCAGGAATGAAGAAACACATCTGGAGGATCTTGACATTATTGAAACAGAGATAGTGGAATAGAAGTCTGCATAAGGGAGAACTTAAGGATATAGTGATTAAGTCAACTAATATTTGCTGTAGAATTTTTAGTGTAAAATTTTATATTTTGATTCATCACAGTTAAATACTAACAGCAAATTGAGAAATAAATAAATTGGAATTGGTTTATAATTAAAATGTGAAGTTTATAGTCCAATTTATTTCAACTTTTATTTCAGGTTCAGGGGTTGCGGGTGCAGGTGTGTTACATGAGTATGTTGTGTGACACTGAGATTTGGGATATGAATAATTCCATCACTCAGGTAGTGAGTATATATCCAATAGATAGTTTTTCAACCTTCAACCCTCCCCCTTCTTCCCCCAACCCCAGTAGCCCCCAGTGTTTATTGTTCCCATCTTCATGTCCATGTGTAAAAATGTTCAGCTCCCACTTATAAAACAATGTGTGTGCAAATTGTCTTAGTTTAAAGAAAATCTTCTCGAAGATTTGAAGTAATATGCTTTCCACTCTCCCCACCCTGGGAGGATTTACACCAATGTGAGAAAAACAACTAAAATGGATATAATTTCACTTGAGCTGCAGGATGTTGTAGGCATTGCAAAAATGATCATTTCCATTTCTAACATATGTTACATTTGTCTTTATGAGTTTGACTGAGAGAAGAGATAATGAATGATGGAAAGATAAAAGATTAACATTTTAGTTTGAAAATCTGAATGTCAATGTGTAGAAGTATCATTCTCCCACTGTAAAATATCGATTCAGAGAAAAATATTTGAATTCCTGTTTTCTTTTTAGAGTTTCTGTCCTCTTGGGATATTTCTGAGGTTCTTTATCGTAACACTTTAGCAACTGTTTTTTAAAAACAGAGCCTTCTTACTCAGATTATTACATTGTTTCATGCTTATAATGATAACACAATTGTTTGGATTGAATCTATTTTACCAAATGAAATGCTTATATCCTCTCCCATTTGGACAAATTTCCAAATGCCTCTCAATTGCTGTAATCTTTAGATCCTGTGGAAGGTTTTTTCCACACTTCCAATACTGACCTCTAAAAGTAAATCAGTATACTTCTTTAACACTCGCAAATTAGTAATCATCTGTAGAATGCTTAGAATCAGTTGTTAATTTTCAGCATCTTTTGACCATCACTGTCTGTCTCTGACCTGTCTAGCTGCAGGGGATAAAAGCTTATAGCATGTGAGGTTGATTTCTTTGATTTTCTGATTCAATGAATATTCTTATCAGAACATTGGGAATACTTTCAGCATCACTGAAACTTTAAGACAGTTGGTTCTCCTATCTCAGGTGTACCAGGAGGCAATGTATGTGTGTTTACATGAATACTAACCAACAGCTGTCCCTCTCCAAGTGATTATTTTCTGTATAACTTTACTAGACAAAACCTAATTATTATATCTAGTCAGAAATACATGCTTTAATTATTACAATTTAAGATCCATGATGAGCTAGCAAAAGTACTATATTCAAAAGAAAAATTTATTGAAATGACTCCCATTCAATCCCAATTTCCACTGACTTAAAGGAAATTTATAGATGGTTTTTATGCAAACATTTTCCAAATGTAATTCATTAGTTTGTTAAACATAGTTACATGGTATTAGCTAGTTCTTACATCATCTTTGATTTCTAAAATCATTCTTCATTTACAAACTACCAAAAAGAAAATGTAGTACACCTGCTGGAAAACATGTACTAATGAGTATATCTAACAATACTCTGCTTCTTATTAAATATTTCATTAAACTTATTCTATGTCAGATTATCTATCATCTATCTATTCCAATATAACTTGATAAAGAAGATCCATAAAACTATTCTTACATAATATTATGTATGAAATCTATAAATATATTCATACACTATAAACCATGTTTGTATCATTGGAATTTTGTCCTTAGTTAATGTCAATTCTTAAGTTTTCTTCCAGAACCTCAAATGTGGGAATATTTTTTCATTAAAACAGTGGATTAGCACATGCTGGATGGATTGCAAGATGCAGGTGCACAAATTATTCTCATGTATTGCAGATGAGTATCCAAACATGCGTGCTTGACTAGTCATGCACAACTATGGAAATATATCTGCAGAACAAAAGGGTCTTAGCATCTGTCCCATGCACTGTAACTCTCATTAATTAAAAGCATTTACTCCATTTCAAAATATCATCAGTTTGATGCTGCTCTGCTTCAGGCCCAGATGTGTAGTCATGGCAAAGAGCATGAGGTTAAATATCCCAAATAAGAAACTTCATAACAATGCAGCACAGTTCATACCAATGTGGAAAAGTGTATATAGAAATAGAAAATTGAATTTCTGTTTAATTTTAGGGCACAATTAAAATATTTGGCAAGATATCTTAGACTCAAACCTATTTGGGAAAAAAATAAGTATTTAATTCATGATTTCTCTCCTGCATGTTGCATTCGTTCTCCAGTGTGGCATATTCTAGCAGCATGGACCGATAAAATCTTGCCAAAGCATTTTGTTTTAACTGTCCTTTGCCAATAAATGCAGCCAGATTCAGGGAAAAAAAATGTGTTGTTATTTTCCAGTTTCACATTGCAAGAAGCATTCATTTTTTATTTGCCTATAACACATTACCAAGTTAGAATCTAAACTTGTGAGAATACAACATAACTACCAACAAAATAAAAAATAAAAGTAACTTGTTCACATATGTCAGAGCTATTATTATACCACACATGAAGGAAATAGTTTTCAATGCTTGTCTTTCTCTAAGGAAACAGACAATAATATTTGCACAAATGGTTTGGGCACGGTAAAACGTATATCATAATCCAGAAAGTACTGATCAACTACCTGGATATTTAGGAAAAGCAGTCCTTGAGCCACAAAACTGGTGTTTAAATACAGTTACTCATTTGTAATGAGTTGAATATCTTGGAATATTTATTTTTTAGTTTGTTCTTGAAGCGACCCTGTAATGTCATTGCAAATTGTGGTCACTTTGCTATTTTCCTCTTTGGTTTCAGATATGGGGCTATGTTCAGGGCTCTTGTGAATCTGATAATTTCCTGGTTTTATTTTTTGTTTTTGTTTTCACAGGCGCAGGATGTACTAGAATGGGATGGTGTGTTTCTAGATAGCTATTTCTTCTCAGTGGTAATGATAACAGCTGACACTGGCACATGCCAAGGATTGTCCCAAACACTTACATGTACAATTAATTTAATGCTCACCATACTATAAAGTAGATACAATTATCACTACCTCTCCTTTAAATATGAGGAATTTGAGACACAGATAATTTGTCAAAAACAGTCACATATTACTTTGATGACATTGGCAGCCATCTGGAGTGACTGCTGCCATTATGCTGGCCACAGCAGGGAGATATGGCTGGGGCTGCATTTTCCATGAAGCTAGCAGGAGCTGGGGACAAGCAAGAGCCCTGCCCCTTCTGAGCTGGGGCAGGAGCTCCCTGTGTGCTGCTACAGCTGCCCAAGTCATGGCTGCAGACCTGGGCTTCCTGCTCCCTGGAGCAGACAGGAGCCTCTCCCTCCCAGGCACAGCTGAAGCTGAAGATCTGGGCATCTGCATTCCTGGGGACCCAGGGAAGTCCCCTTGCCCTCACAGGCTCAGAAATGCCTGTTCCCAGTGCCTGGCTTCTCCCTGCTGTTGGCAACCACTCCAATCTCGAAGCAAAGTCAGGGCCAAGGCCAGACACTGTCACAGCCCAGTCAGGTGTACACACACTCAGAGCGGTGCTGACATACCAGCTCCCTGTTGCCTCTGTCCCCTCCCAATTTTGAGCATCTATGAGAAGAGAAGGGAAGCTAAGGAGGAGCTGAGGGCAGCTCAGTGCTGGCCTGCAGGTGCTCCTTGGCAACTACAGCCTGGGTTCCATGAATGGCATTGGGAGGCAAATAGGTTCCTGAATGAGAGGGTGTGGGTCCCCGATGAGACCCCACCTTCAGGCTAGGGAAAGCCTAAAGGCTGGGGGTCAGGCTGGCAGTCTCACAGATCAGAGTGGGTACTTGTGGTGCCTTTTCTGGGCCCTCCTGAGGCCACCCATGGACCAACTCGTGTGCACTTCCTCCCCTCTGAGGCTCATAAAAGCCCTGGGCTCAGCCATGGCTGAGCAGACATCAGGACTACTGGCTATAGAGAGGAGCTACGCACTCCAGGACCTCCTCTCTGCTGAGAGTGGCAGATCTCAGGATGACTGGCTGCAGAAAGGAACTACCAACTCCAGGGCCTTCTCTCTGCTGAGAGCAGCAGAGTTGACAGGAGAACCTTCTGCAGAGGGAAGCTACCCACTCCAGGGCCTCCTCTGAGCTATTGTCACTCAATAAAGCTCCTCTGGATTTTGCTTACCCTTGACTTGTCTGCATACTTCAGTCTTCCCGGACACAGGAGAAGAACTCTGGACTGGCTGAGTGAGGCTAAAAGAGCTGTAATCTAAACAGGGCTGAGACATGCCCCTTGCTCACCACAAAGTGGGTGAATAGAAAAAAAGAAGAGCTGTGATTCCCTGGGGAGCCCAGACCTAGGAGGTCCTCAAGCCAGAACTGAGACTCCCTCTTTGGGGCCCTAGGTTTTCTCATGCCTCCAAGCTTCTGGGTGCCACCGTGTTCCCTGGTGCCAGCCATGGAAGCTTCTTGCAATGTGCTTGGTTCAGCCACAACCTGGCAGAGAGGTAGTGTCCATGCTAGCACCTGGAGCTGCCTGCCCCACTGCAGCAGCCAGCATCTCTGACTGTGAGTGGCCAGATCCCACACTCACTCACACACTCCTTGCTGCTCCATGCAGTCTCCCTTGGCAGGCATGGGATTCAGGCCAGTAGCGTAAGCCAAGTGAAACCTGCCAGCCTGAGTGGGCAGAATGATCCCAGTGGGCCCAAGCAAAACTCAGGCAAAGGCATCACTAGCAGTAGGTTTCAGGCCAGAAAAGTGACATCCCAAAGATACTACAAGAATTTAACTTGGGTATGCTCTGAGAAATGTGTTATTAGGCAATTTTGTCATTGTGCAAACATCTTCACATGTAATTACACATACCTAGAGAGTATAGCCTACTGCATACCGAGGCTATATGATATACCCTATTGCTCCTAGGCCAGGGGTCCCCAACCCTGGGCCATGGACCAGTACAGGTCTGTGGCCTGTTGGGAACCAGACCACACAGCAGGAGGTGAGCGGCCAGTGAGAAAGCATTACTGCCTGAGCTCTACCTCCTGTTCAATCAGCAGTAGCATTAGATTCTCCTAGGAGCATGAATCCTATTGCAAAGTTCACAAGCAAGGGATCTAGGTTGCATGCTCCTTATGAGGATCTAACTAATACCTGAAGATCTGAAGTGGAACAGTTTCATTTCAAAACCGTTCCCCACCCCATTTCACAACACCCCCATGCATGGAAAAATTGTCTTCCACAAAACCTGTCCCTGGTGCCTAAAAGGTTGAGGACTGCTCTCCTAGACTACAAACATGTATAGCATGTTATTGTACCAAATACCGTACACAATTGTAACATGATAGTATTTGTGTATCTAAGCATATCTATATACAGATATGTTTATAAAGATACAGTAAAATATATTGTACAAAATATTTAAAAACTGTACATTTGTACAGGACACTTTTACCATAGAGAAAGCTTGCAGGACTAAAAGTTACTCTGGTTGAGTCAGTGAGTGAGTGGTGAGTGAATGTGAGGGTCTAAGACATTAGTCTACAGTACTGGAGGCTTTACAATACTGTACACTGAGGCTATCCAAATTTATATTAAATACTTTTTCTTCAATAATGAATTAACTTTAGCTTACTAAAACATTTCTACTTTATAAACTTTTAATTTTTAAAGAAGTTTATGAGTCTTTTATAGTAGTACTCATTTTAAAACATCAACACATTGTACCATTGTACAAAAATCTTTTCTTTCTTTATATCTTGATTCTATATGATTTTTTCAACTTTAAAAATTGTTATTAATTAATTATTTATTTTTAAAAAATTTGTTAAAAAATAAGACTCAAACACACATATTACCATAGGCCTACACAGGGTCAGGATCAATATCACTGTCTTCCATCTCTACACTTTGTCCCACTGGAAGGTCTTCAGTGGCAACAACATTCATGGAGCTGTCATCTCCTGTGATAACAATGCCTTCTCCAGGAGTAACTCCTAAAAGAGTTGCCTGAGGCTCTTCTCGAGGTTTCACTCTTTACACAAATAAGTATTATGACATTTAGACACCTACAATGTTATTAACTGATAGGAATTTTCAGCTCAATTATAATGTTATGGGACCATTGTATTATATGTGTTTCATTGTTGGACAAAAAGTTCTTATGCAATACATGACCATACAACAGCATTCATATCAGGTTGGGATTTCATTTCATCCCCAGGAAAGGTAGCTCCCTGTCCTCTGAGCTTCTCACCATTCTGCTATAACAAGTGCTATAAGCCCTGCAGAGGAGCTTTTGTACTGACAAAAGGAAACTTTCTTCTAGATAAAATGACACACTTTCAGCAAAATAAAAGTGTGGTTATGAAAAAATAAGTATGTAAAAGAGAGTGGAAAGAGAGATCAGTGCAATGGGGAAGAAAAACAGAGAACCAGTAAGATGCCACACCTGCACAAATCAAGATAACATAAAAGCCCTGTTGCATGTGAAAAAAAAAAAATTAAAAACCCTCCAGGTGAGTAGTACTAGGGCTTTCCTTTGAAGTGCTGTGGACAAATATAGCAGCACAGGGTAGGAAGTGTTAAAGAATACTGAATATAAACAGGCCTAAGAGATCTCTAGCACTTCCTGTACTGGTGTCTTCAGGAGATTTTGGTTTCCTAAGGGCTTTACATCTTTGTGATTAAGATAAAACTTGTATGGTTGCCTTTGCAGCAGACGGAGCGGTTGAGTATTCCTCCTTAAGAGGCTAGGTGTGCAGAAGTGATGGTGACATAAAAGTTGCTGCCATTTAGTTTGGTTTAAAATGTGTTATTTAAGGGATATATGGATAATACGGGAAGCTGGAATAGTTAGGAGAGGAAGAATAATCTGAGAATAAAAGATTCACTCTAGATGGCAGGGAAATGATAGCGGTTGCTTGACAGGAAGATGCTCTGCTCTTTAGGTAAATATTTCAGAGATTCTTTATATTCTTCTCTAACTTTTATTGTGCATATACTTTTTATTCTTCTATAAATGCTCCGAACACATAAATGAACACCTAGGTGCAACTCATATCCCTTCCAGGTTAAGTAAGTAAATTTGTCTGCAAAAAAAATAACCCAAAACACCACACAGCAAAATAAGAGCAATTTGGGTTTAAAAGAAGAGTCTAACAAGTGGGAGAGAAGAGAGACAGCACTACATGACCTCCAGGCAATTTCCTCTGTCCAGTTGAAGTGATTATCCACATAATATTAAGACTGGTATACTTTTCATTACAGGCACTGTGTAGAAATTACACAATTTTAATTATACCATAATAGAAGAATTTGTTTCACTCAAATAACATTTTGCTTTCTTGCAGAAGGGCAAAAATACTGTAGCAAAGATTTCTAGTTCCAGATAATAATTTAAGGCGAGTGCTTCTTTCCACTTTCTCCTAAAATGACTAAAGAAATATAGATATACTTATCATTTTTAGAAAACTGGGAAGGGTGCCTTGTACAGTTCTGAAACTTAAAAGTTTCTATTATTAATAAGGCAGGGGAAATCAGATAGAGGGAAGATTTGATCAAGGACATGTTATCACTTCACATGACAAAAGAATGTGAGTGATGGGGCAAGATCTGAGGCACAATATTGCAAATCATCCAAAGGTGAGAAGCTAGTAGAGATGAGAAGGACTACAGTGAGACAATGAGACAGGGGACTTGGGCAATGCAAGTTTTACATATGACTTCAGAGGTGAAATATGTTCTGGAAATCAGCCAGTTACAGACACAGTGAATATTGTGCAGAGTAAAGTGAAGGAATGTTCAAGTGCTCTTAAAAAAAAGAAATTAGCAAATAATACTAATAATGACATTAAGTTATTGCAATGGCAATGATAAAACCAATGGCAACAACTCTGTGTTGCAGCTATAGATGAGTTCTCACAGAACATTACAATTGTTACAAACTCTCTCTTTTACTTCCATTACCTTCTTTCCTGGAACTGACACTACTGGGTAACATGAAATGAGTCATAAGAACAATCTAGTGCTCAAACTGATAAAATATTATTGATTCCAAACTATCCTGTGAAACACCAAAGGGAATCAATTTCACTCTTTCTCGGTCCAGAGTTTCTTCCTGGCAAAAATTTTATCAAATAGAATGACTGGGACAATGCAAGTGAGAGATTTTCTGATTCGTGATTGCAAGTGAACTTTCACCTAATTCATTGGGAGAAATAGCAAATGCTGAGAAGCTTTGTTGTTTACAGGATCAAAGAAATTCTGCTCTGCATGACTCCAAGTCCTTCCCTCATGACACCATTCTTTTTCTGTTGCACTGTGTTCACTCAAACTTCCCCAGGATTCCTTCTGTATTTTAGCCAATAAAACCACATTTCTCTAACACTATTTTCTAAAATTTCCTTTTAATATATACATTTCTTTTTGCTATACTCTGCTTAGCGCAGGGAAGGTATCCCATATTCTGATTGTGCTACTTAAGTGGTTTGGTTTCAGATGGACCATATATCTATTTGGTCAAATTTCAAAACTATAATGATGTCAGCAGCAGCCCGCCTGGAGCAGCCGCTGCCAAGGGGGTGGCTGCAGCCGGGGAGGCGTGGCTGGGCTGCATGCTCCGTGGAGCCAACGGGAGCCAGGAGCAGGCAGGAGCCCCGCCCTCCCAGGCAGAGCTGCGGTCACTCAGGCACAGCTGCAGACCTGGGCCTCCCTGTGCTCTTGGAGGCTGGGAGCAGGTGGGAGCCCTGCCCTGCCAGGCTCAACTGCAGCTGCCCAAGCTGTGGCTGCAGATCTGAGCAACTTGGCTCTCTGAGTCCTGGGAAGGCGCCCCCATTCCCACAGGCTCAGAGGTGTCTGCTCCTACTTCCTGGCCTCTCCCCACTCCCAGCTCCTGCCCCACTCTTGGTGTGAGGTTGGGGCCAAACCTGGATGCTGTTGCAGCCTGGGCGGTTGTTCACACACTCGGAGGAGTGCTGGCATGCCAGCCCTCTGCCATCTTGGCCTCTTCTGGACTTTGGGCACCAATGAACATGGGAATGAGGCTAAGAGGGGGCTGAGGACAGCTGGGAGCTGACTTGCAGACACCCCTCAGCACAAACTGGTGGCAGGAGGCAGACAGGCTCCTGGGCGGAAGGAGATGAGTACCTGGTGAAGCCCCACCTTCAAGCTTGGGAGAACCTAAAGCCTGGGGGACTGAGCTGCTGGTCCTGCAGATCCGAGTTGAAACTTGGGGGTGCTTTTTCCAGGCTCACCCATGGCCACCCACGAACCAATCGACATGCACTTCTTCCCCTCCAAGGCCCATAAAAGCCCTGGAATCAGTCAGACTCGAGGAGACAACAGGATGACCAGCTGTGGAGAGGAACTACCCATTTTAGGGTCTCCTCTCTTCTGAAAGCTAAGCACTTGTCAGGACACCCTGCCTGTGGAGAGAAACTACCCAGTGTGGGTCTCCTCTGAGCTGTTCTGTCCCTCAACAGAGCTCTTCTTCACCTTCCTCACTCTCCACTTGTCCACGTCCCTCATTCTTCCTGGGTGCAGGACAAGAACTTGGGACTCCCCGAATGGCAGAGCTGAAAGAGCTGGAACACAAATAAAGCCGAAACTGCCCTAGCTCACCACATTGCAGGCAGCAAGAAGGAAAGAAGAAGCTACGGCCGTTCCAGGATCCCAGATCTGGGAGCTCTCTGAGCCAGGGCTGTGACACCCTCTTTGGGGCTTTGCAGTTCCTGGTGTCTCCAAGTTTCCAAGCACCACAGCATTCCCAGGTGCCAGCCGTGGAAGCTGCTTATGGTATGCGTGGTCCAGCCACAGCTTTGCAGGGAGCTGGCAACCATGCCAGCACCTGGAACTGCCCGCCCTTCTACAGGTAGCATCCCTGGCTGCCTGCAGTGACCAGACCCTATGCGCCCACACACACCTGTCGCCGTTCCATGCCTGGCAGTCATGGGATCCAGTCCAGTAGCGTGAGCCAAATGCAGTCTGCCAGGTCAAATGGGCAGAACAAGTGCAGCGGGCTCGAGCATAACTCAGGCAGGTGCCACTGGCCACAGAGGTTTCCAGCCAATAAAGCATCACCCCAAAAATCCCTTGACAATAAGAACTTATATAACTTTCATAGGGTATGTAATGTAATCAGGCTATAATTTTCTCCGGACTAATTTATTTATGCCTTGAAAGGTCTTAGTGACCTATCCATGTTTCCGTGGTTTCACTAACTTCACACAACAGGCATCTACTAGATACATTTAACAGTTTATTCACTTCCTATACAATTTATCCTACTTTTGAATTGTCTAGTTAATGCTATTAATCACTTAAATAGTTTCATTGCTGTTATCTTTCTTGATGAAAACTAATCCGTGGAAGCTGCTTATGGTATGCCTGGTCCAGCCACAGCCTCGCAGGGAGCTGGCACCCATACCGGCACCTGGAGCTGACTGCCCCTCCACAGCTGGCATCCCTGGCTGTGCGCAGTGGCCGAATCCTAAGAATATACTAAGAATATACTTCAAATAATTTAAAATCCATCTACCATTTGATCCATACATCACAATTCTAGAAATCTATTCTAATGAGCAACTATACAATTTTGTGTAGATACATGACCGAGAATGCAAAATCCAGAACTTGTTGCAAAGATGAAAAAATAAGTTTGTATATTAGAACTTATTAATCTTAATTGATTATAGAAAATGTGTATTTATATAATGTATAACCATTAAAATAATATTAGAGAGCTGTATTTACTTCCTTGTGCAATACTCACGATATTATGATTCCGCATTGATGTATGATTATCTATTAATATAAGCTATATATGCATATTAAGGATACCATACAATTTACATTAAATATGTAAAATTCATGAATAATCACATCTCCCATAAATTAACTTTTTCTTCATTGCCTTCATTTTTCTGAACTGCGATAAAGCTATAAAAATTATATATGACTTTAAGAAAGAATGAATCAAATTAACTTCATTTACAATAAGAATAAATTTTAACCTAAGAGAGACAAGAAAATCATGCATAAACGAGATGAATTAATAAATTATTCTGTATTTTGGCTAATTTTAAACATTAAAATGATTATATCTTTTTTAAATATATTCCCTTTATTAAACATATAAGACAAATTTTAGGGGGAGTGCCTTAGGGGGCATTCTTTTGGCCAAGTTAAGCTAAGTGTTACATAGTCATACTACCCATAGAAAATATATAGGTAAATTTTCACAACTTAGTTCTTCAAAATAAAACTCAACAATGAAAAAAACTAACCCAGCAGTAGCTTTATAAAGAGAAATATAAAACTTCATTGAATATAAACATAATCTAAATATCAGTCACTGTATTGAAAAGTAAAGATTTCAAACATTTCTACCAAATTAATGTATAGCTCATGTGATTACTATCATATGTTAATTTGGGGAATTTTTTGGTTTAAAAATAATTTCACATATAATCACAAAAATAATGTAACAAAGACAATCAAGAATACACTAAAAATCAAATAGGAAAGTAGATTAATTACAGATATATGAAAATTTTCAAGTCATTCTGCATAATTAAAGACATAAATGTATGGGGATTATAAGTAGATTTAAAATATGGTTTTAAAATATAAATATATGGGGATTATAATTAAATATATTTCCCTTGTGATCTGGGCTGGCCGTCAAGAGAGCAACACTGACATGTCTAGAATTAAGATTAAGTGTTGGGTTTAGGGAAAAACCGGACCCTAGATCTCTGTGACCTCTAAGAAGGATGGTCGACGTCAGCTCCATAGCTCTTTCATTTTTAGAGAAGCAACGAAATGGCTGAATAATTGATTTAAGAAATTAAAACATTTTGCCACTGAGGTTCCAAGGCTCTGAAGACATTAAGGAATAGGAATGATTTCTCTAGTACCTCAGATTGAGACCAGCAGCATGCCTGCTTCCTCCACAACAAGTCAAGGTGAAAGTATACACTATACCTGAGCTTTAACTAACAAACGGACCAAGATAAAAATGCATATATTTAAAAGAGACAGAAATATGAGAAAAAAGACATCAAACAAAACATACATTCAGCAATACAGAGTTGGAGCATGACAGAATGGTTGAACAATGCATATTGTTTGTCAAAATATGAAAAACATTCAAAAATCATGAAAAAATAGAAAACTTGCAACATAATGGATTTTGTCTTTATTATACAAATATTATTCCAAATTAATAACAAAATGGTAACTCCAATTTTTAGAAAATGAGCAAAAAAACTAATTCTAAGGTCAAAATATATTTTACAAACATAACCCTCCTCAGTAATAACCAACAATTGCCAATCAATATATGATGTGTTTTTGAGCTATCAAATATTATATTTCATCAAAACAAAAATGCGTTATTTATAAGATGTACTGCTATGTTGTGAATACCAAAGAAAATAAAATGCCAATCATACTACAAATGGTAAAATGGTAGGAAACCATTGATGATAAATTGCATTTCAATTTCAGAGATTATAATATGAAAAATGGATGGAGTTGATAAAATATTACAGAAAAGACAGCTGCTCATAAAATGTTTTTATATTTCTTAGATGATTTTCAATCGATTATTTGTAAAATATTATTTCAAAAATAGACGATGGGTGAAAAAATTCAGTAGTTAAGGAAACAAAATTTTAGAATGTGCTTGGATCATACCTGATAAAGTGGGTTCTATAGTTCCTTAGTGAGAAGTATGAAAAGTTAATATATGAGTATTACATTATTTTATTGCATATAGTTCTGCTTCAGTTAAAAATAATAAATTACATAGAATAGACATATCAAATTAAAGTTTTTCATATGAATTAATTTATCTTACTGGATTCAGTGCATGTGTAAAGAAAGTATGAAAGCTTAGACCGAGGAAAATCTTTTGTAAAATATGAAATGAGATATAAAAAAATGAAGTACTCACTACTTAAAATTACCGTCATGTTGGTTTTAGTACTAATAGATGGTTCCTTCCTTCTTTCCTTCCTTCCTTCCTTCCTTCCTTCCTCTCTGCCTCCTTCCCTCCCTCCCTTCCTTCCTTTGTTCCTTCCTTCCTTCTTTCTTTCCTTTTCTTTTCTTTCCTTTTACCATCCCTCCCTTCTTTCCTCCCTTACTCTTCTAAATTATTTTCTCTTTTTCTGGAAAAAAGAAAAGAAGAAAGAGCAGTAAAATGTACAAATGTTTATTTTAGAGAGGAGGTAACAAATGAAAAATGAGATGATATTTACTGTCATGTAAAATGTAAGTTAATATTGTGCCTTATGAACAAGATAAATTCATTCCATACACTCAGAGTAAATGGATAGCATTTCCATCAGAGTTTAAATTTGCTCACTGCAAGTTTTGTTTGTTTTGTTATGTCGATGTTTGAAGTGCAATAGACAGCAAATGCATGAAGTTGCTAACCCAAGTTGCATCCCCAACCCGTTTCTGATTTTGTTTTTCTTCCTTAATTCTGAAGAAATTGTTCCAAGGCAGTTCTTCCTTCAGAAAGGCATTTAATTTTCTTTTTTTTAATTATACTTTAAGTTCTAGGGTACATGTGCATAACGTGCAGGTTTGTTACATATGTATACTTGTGCCAT
>NW_012116055.1:2012835-2017686 GCF_000951035.1 Colobus angolensis palliatus
CAATTTAATATGCTAACATCTATTGGAATTAACTGAACATAAAGAAAAGCATAAAGGAAGCAGAATTTTCCAGAGTTGTTTGATTTGGGCACCTTATTTTCAAGGAACACTTTATTGAACCAATTTTCAAAAAACACATTTTAGGATATATTAGCTTTTATAATGATGTAGTGAGCCAAAATTAGTATGTGGAATCAATTTCCAAAAGTTACATAAATTAAGACGTGCTCAAATTTTAAAAATCAGCATTAAGTATTTAGCATTGTAATACTAATGCTTTAAAGGAAATTTGAGATTGTCTATATTGATTCCTTTATTATTTGTAGAGATGAGAAAAAGGATGTTCAGAATGGTTATGTGAGTTCTCACAGCCATACATTTATTTAATGGCAGATGTAGTTCTGTAACCAAGTCTGTTGGAGATGTACAAAGAATCAACACAATAGTTTGGCAACTTACAATGCAAAGTATGCCAAGCCCAGCTGATTGAGTGCAGGAGACCTATTTATGCAGAGAAAAATATAGAAAATAGAGTTAATGATTACAGTGAATAGGAGAGTGAGAGAAGGCAAGAGAGTTAAAGACATACATTTAATAGAAAAATTTTTATTTTTCTGTGAGAGCCAAAGGACTTAAATAATCCAAAATGAATGTTAAAGTTATAATAAACAGCAAAACGAAAGCAGACAAACCTAGGTTAGAATCCAGGTTACTTTGACAAGTAAAATAAACTCACTGACTTCCATTTTGTTTGTGATAAAATATAACTATTATATCATGTAGTTATTACAACTATTATATCACATAGGTTAAAAAAATAATACAAACCAAACCATTGGCATATAACAGGTGGCTAATAATAAGTTGTTATTATAGGTATTGTATAGCTTTTAGCACTAACAGACAATGAATATTTTCTGACTTTCATAAGAATATTTTTTGTTGTTGTTCAAACTTTTATTAAGGTAGATTTATTCTGGGTAGTTTAGCTTGTATATTCACTCAAACAACCTTCCCAAAAGACAACATTAAAAATAAGAACACATATTCTTAAAACTGTTACTACATACCCAGGATCATGTTACAATATTAAAGCAAGTATTTGCAATATAAATGTACCGTTTGAAAAAAACATGGCTGGTCTATGGAAATCTATCCATGTAACTGGCAAGGAATCTTCTAGTAGAGCAGACCATTTATGGGAAAAAGAAAATAGTAGCGAAAGGTGTAAGATGGCTTTCCAAGTTCTCTCAACACGACATTCTTTCCTGGATATTCATATCATTATCTATATAATAGAAGGGATTTAGTGACAAAGTGAGGATGAGTAATTTTGTTAAAGCCAAGATTGTTTCAATATTGTCTGCTATAAGTATTTTAGTAATATTTAATTAAAAGTAGATCAACAAGCTATATGTGACTGCGGTAATATAGAAATTCAAAGGAAAGACAATGGTAATATGATTGACAACATCCTATGGACAAAAATCAAGGCTGTCAAGAGTATCTGTTTACCTGCGTAGCTAGTATCTCAGAATTGTCTCTCCTGTGGATCTACTATACTATTCTACTTCCTTTAATTTGTTCTGTCATGAAATTGATGTTGCACCCCTAGTTTCACCTTTTTCTTACTATTTATTATAGACTTTTGCATTTAATAGGCAGAATTGGAAAAATTCAGAAAATAAAACTTGTTAAAATTGGAGGTAGATTAATTAGTAAACAACAGAGCATTCATTATATTTAAAGTTTATTTCCTTTTATAAAGTTCCTCTAAAGGATACTGTTACTTTTCAATCCTTCCCATGGTCTGCAAGAGTATGTCAAGCCAACCCCCATAACATTCTCTTCCCTTTTGCCTGTATATAACCATATTGTCCTTTTTTGGTGAGGTCCATTTCCTCATAAACAATTTCCCTGATACCAATAATGCATCCGTTCCCACTCTGTTGCCCACAGAATCCTATATTTATATTTCATAATATGCATCACAATATGTAACTGTTTTTGAGATTATTTGAACAATTATTTCATTTCACTAAAATAAAAGAATGGTGGATAATGGCACAAAATTGTCAATACATGGTTTTAAATAAATCAATATTCCATAATTTTACAATAGAGTATTCAAACCTGTATTATTTCTTCAAAGATTATAGAACTTTTCTAATGCTGACAATGGTTTATAAAAATAAGTGATTAATTCATTATTTTGAAAAATCCATAATTTTAGCCTAATTGTTCATAGTATCATATAGATTTGTTCTTTTTCCTTACCTACTTGGGGTCGTGGTTCCATTAAAACTGAGAAACAATTCCAGACTTGTCCAAACTCACTTTGACACCAAGAAATGAAAAAAAAAAAAAAAGATCATGGAAAGGCTTCTTAAAATACTAAGGATGTGACCTTTGGTTATATCAAAAAGAGTTTCACTTGTACCTCAAGATCTCCAAAGCTTGACAGCAATATTCTCTAGCTGTCACTTATCTTTGTCTCTTAAATAAATTAAGTATTGCTATGACTGCTGAGAACTGTCATCTTTTCTTCTTCATAAGCATATATCAGATCAAAAATTTTAAAAACTAGTTTTGCTTTGACCTTCCTGGAGATGACATATTCGAATAGGGCCTTGTTTGGAGGGGCACAGCATTCTCTTTGCTGGTGAATTCATAATGGAATATTGATGTCGTCCGCTCCCTTGCCTTGCATTAAACTACATTTTACTAACTGATTTTCTTAGTGTTACGAAAGTATCCTAAAGAGACTGAAAATAGATTATATTATGACATTAAAATATTGTTTATAGGAGGATTTTGTTTTTATTTAAGCATTTATAATAAATTGTAAAGCTTTCCTTCAGCACTGAAAAAGTCGTTCTGAAAAATAAAACTGAGAAGAAAATGAAATCTAAGAAAAATCTTTTTATCAGTTTTCCTCAAGTGCACACACACACACAGTTAGTTGTAATATATATACAAATAGTTTCATGTATGTTTTCATCAATTTGTATGAAATACATAACAAAACATAATTTATATATAATATATAACATATATATGTATACAGTCCCCAGCAATCTAATTAATCAAATATTAATGTGTATATGTATATTGTACAGGGACACCTACTCAACAACAGTACACAGACCAATTCCGTTTGTGAAAAATTCAGAAATACATTAAGAGTCTTTTGCGCACCCAGGGAGCACAAAATCGGCTGCATCAGAGCTGGTAGAAATTTTTGTGGCACTTACTTGTCATAGTTTCTCCCCACCAGCACAGTGCAGTGCTACTGGGAGAAGACTCCCAGCTTTTGACTTCTTCCTAGGAAGGCAAAGAGAAGACTAAAACATGTATTCAATATTCACACTTTTAGCAGGGCTGAAGAACTGATTTCTGCTGTGTTGCCTGAATTGAAGTGCTTAACAGGAAAGAGTGAGAGCTTGGAGGCCATGAAAAAAAAGTAGAGGTTGGGGGGAGGGTTAGATTATCATTCACTCACTCATAGTGGTTCCTTTTCACTTAGCACAGCAAGATGATTAGGAAAAAAAACTCACAACTCATGGCCTCTCCTTGAAAAGGAAAATATTTGGAGAATGCTTTCAAAGTTCTGGGTTTTCAGAGGGTTGTCTGAGGGACGGGTATTTTTCTCTCCAGTTTTAGCATGGTAAGGGAACATGGCATATTCTAGGTTCCTTGGGACCACTGAGAATAAAAGAGATCCGGGTAGTTCACTGCTGCAGACACAATATGACTCGGCAATCTCTTGCTCAGAGCAAATTACAAATGAGAAAATGCTTTGGACAGACGTTTCTCCAAAGAAGACATATAATTTGTCAACAGGAACATGAAAAGATCTCAATGTCACTGATCATGAAGGAAATGCAAATCAAAACCAGAATGACGTATTGTTTCACACTGTTAAGGTGAATATTATCAAAATAGCAGTAAATAACCAGTGTCGGTGAGGATTTGGAGGAAAGGGACCTTTGTGCACTGTTGGGAGGAATGTAAAAGGCTGTCACAAAAATGGAACATATTATGGAGGTTTCACAAAGAAATTAGACACTATAAGTACCACATATGAAACAGCAAGTCCACTTCTAGGTATGTATCCATAAAAATAGAACCTTGAGAGAGATTTGCACTCCCATGTTTATTGTAACATTATTCACAAAAGTCTAGTGGTGAAAGCAACCTAAATGTCCATGGATAGATGAATGGATAAAAAATGTATGGTACATGCACATAATGAAATATTATTGGGTTTTAAATAAAAAGGAAATCCTGTCATGTACTAGAACATGAATGGAGCTTAGGGACATCATGCTAAGTGAAATAAGCCAGTTATAGAAGGATTCCACTTACATTAGGAACTAAATTTGTCAAACTCATAAATGCAGAAAGTAGAATGGTAGTGGTCAGGGGTTGGGGTAAGAGAAAATAGAGTTGCTGTTCAAAAGACAGAGTTTTAGACTAGCATGAAAATGTTCTAGAAATCTGCTATACAGCATCTCTACATGTATTTATAATTTGTATTTATAATTTATAACCTTCTACATATATTTTACAATATTACACTGGACACTTAAAAATTAAGAGCATTGATTTTTTTGTTATGTATTTTCTGTCACAATAAAAAATGCATTAATTTTTGGTAAGAAAATATTAAGCCTGTAAACCATGCTTTTACCATGATGTTCTTTTATATCCAGATTTTCTTTTTTTTATATTTATTTTTTTTTAAATTTTTTTAAATTATACTTTAAGTTCTAGGGTACATGTGCATAACATGCAGGTTTGTTACATATGTATACTTGTGCCATGTTGGTGTGCTGCACCCATCAACTC
>NW_012116055.1:2020914-2023251 GCF_000951035.1 Colobus angolensis palliatus
ATGTGGTGCTGAGAAGAATGTATATTCTGTTGATTTGGGGTGGAGAGTTCTGTAGATGTCTATTAGGTCCGCTTGGTGCAGAGTATATCCAGATTTTCAACTAGAGAATAAAGGCCCAGGGTTTTAAATCAGCCCTAACTTTCAAACCTGTGCAGTTCTGATTGTACAATGATACACAACTACTGTGATTCCATTACATTTTTGTAAATATAATAAGCCACCAAACATGTATTTCCCTGTTTCATCACTAGATATGTGATCTTGAAAACATCATGCATCTGCACTGTTCCTCAATGACCACATGTGTAAATGAAGATCATATCATTTACCTCATGAGGCTATTGTTAGTAGTAAATGAGGTAGCATGTAAAAGCCATATAATGTGTTCAACTATCAAGCATTGAATATGATTATAATTTTCACCTTTGTCAAATACATAAAACCTACAGATGTTTAAAATGATTAATTTAAACTTTCACTTATACTATCCATGGAGGGAATTTAATCAAATATATGCTAATGGAAAGACTGACATGTCTTGTTGTTTAGGAGTTTGGCACTGTGAAGAATTTCACACTAAGTAACATGAAAGAAATTTTATCATTTAACAATATAAGCTGATAGATTAGTCACCTGTTCCTAGAGGCTATACTTATATTTGCTTTCCAAGCTGCCCATTAATTGGGTTTTATCAGAACTAGTTCCTGGCATTGAGATTACATAGAGAGATTAAGTAGGAGATGTTCTTAATGCATGAAATACAAAGGACTATAAATAGAATCTGAGCAGGCACATCTCCAAACGTGCCTTAGTAAATAAATATACTGGTGGTTTATGCAGCATATTTGACAACCAGTCTAAATAATTTTTTAAACTTCCTCTTCTTTATATGAAAAAAATTAACAATTTGTAATAATAATTATCTCATAGATTATTTAGTTTAAAAACAAAATATATTTCATTTAAAATTTACTACTTAAATTTAATAAAATATTTTATGTATGTTTTCTGACGCAAACACTATAGAGACAGGATAAACTACCACCCAATATTTGGTCTGCATATCAAGACTAATGATGCCATATAAGCACCAAGAGTATATGGCAAAGTTTATTAGCCACATAATTATATTTTTCTGGAAGAGTAGGGTAGGCATATCAAGCTGGTCTGAAAATGTCTTGACATAGCAGGAAATGGACACTGGCTGAATATGTTATGGCAATTGAGAAATGAAACTGAGTTAGAGTTCCCATGCATGGGTAGGGGGTTGTGTGATTTGAACTTCCAGCTGGTGCCAAGGAAGAGAGTGTTCTGACTTTCTTATAAACTTGCTCAAATGTGAGTCAGAAGGAATGGAGAGTGGGTTGGGGTGTTAAAGCTCTCAGCAATTAACCATCAAAAATGGAATCGGACCCATTTTCATAATGGTCTAAAATTAGATCCTAACAATTATATTACATATTCCACTTTGCACTTGACCATCTTAAATTAAATGCATGTATACAAACTTCATGTAGTGATACAGAATACCCGAAGTGAAGCAGCCAACTTAAGCTCTATGCTATTTGTGTTCATTTTGAATCTGTTTGTATGCAACAATAGATAATATCACAGATTGGAGACATGCAGAATGCTGAAATCAAGTTAGAACTACCCCACAACAACATTTTATTCTCAAAATTAAAATGTATGTGTAGCTGAGTCTTCATGTGTCTGAGGCCAGCAAAATAATTTTGGATTATCTGAGTTAAACACCAGGTAGAATACAATATTTATTAAAGTATTTGTAATATAAATGCAATACTCTGAAGTTTAAATGTTATCACTAAAACGCTACAGCAACCAAAACAATTTAAAACTTTGACCAACAAAATATTAATTTTAGAAGAAGAATATTTTATCACTAATGCTGTTTAGAATTGCCTACCCATGATTCTAATAAAAAGGAGATCAACCTTTAGTTTGTTTTACACTTTTCAAATTCTCTACAAACACTGAACCCTCTCATTACCTGCACCATGGTGAATCAGAGTAATAGTCCTGGCCTTACTACTTCTATGGAGGAAAAAGTTTTCATTTTCCTATGAGAAAGCATGCGTCAAATGGCATTTGGAAATTCTTGAAGAGAGTAACATCTTGATTGCTTTTCTGAGAGTAAGTTATGATGGAAGGAATGGCAAAAGGGAGGGTGGGAGGCCAGCATATATCTGTGCAGGAAAAGAGCCACTAGTGACAAAGAGGTAATTAAAAACGTGCTCTGTGGATCACAAGGTCAGGAGACTGAGACCATCCTGGCTACCATGGTGAAACTCCGTCTCTACTAAAAAATACAAAAAA
>NW_012116055.1:2023318-2027521 GCF_000951035.1 Colobus angolensis palliatus
TAAACCCGGGAGGCGGAGCTTGCAGTGAGCTGAGATCCGGCCACTGCACCCCAGCCTGGGCGACAGAGTGAGACTCCGTCTCAAACAAAAAAAACAAAACAAAACAAAAAAAAAACGTGCTCTGGAACTCAAAAGACATGCTTTCTACCTTCATAATTATGCTTCATGCTAACATGATTATGTGGGCACCATGAGGACCTAGTAACTACATCAGTGCATATTTATTCATCTCCAAATTTGTGTCTAACACAACATTAGGACTTCTAATGTTTTATCAACTACTGATTTTTTAAATTTTAATTATAACTGACTTATCTTTTTGTTACTTTCGAACACCAAACTATCTCAAAAGCATAAAATGTTTCCCTATTTGCGATTGATTAAAAATACATCCCAGGGAAACTAAGAGTTTGTTTTGGTGAGATAATGCCCTTTCAACACACCTAGTCATCCACATTTTCTACCTTATTTTCTCTCTCAAGTTGACAGTCTGGCTGACAGAGCCTTGTCTTCATCCTTTCACCTCAAGGATGAAACCTCCAAGTGGGAAACTTTTTACAAGACTGTACAAACTGTGTATGTACTTATGACCACCAAATAAATTCACTCAGGTTCCAGGTCAACCTTGACAATGTGCAATCCATTATAGTAAGTGGTTTGCAGTATACAAAGGTGAAGCAGATGTAGGCTTTTTCCACATAGGTCAAAGTATAATTCTTTTGAAAGGTGTGTTAAAGTTCATCTCAGTATCCACGGACTTAGGTAACGTGAATTGGCATATCCTGATATATGAAGAGATACCAAGTAACTCAAGCATGTGTATTCTTATGAACTTCAGTTTTACATTTATGAGTTTGTCCTAAGAAAAGAATCATTGATATGTACATAAATTTAACTACAAAACTACTCTGAAGCATGATAACTATTTCAACTGACCAACAATATAGGATTGGGTAATAACAGCTGACATTTTTTTCCATGTGTCAGAAAATGCCTCTCATTATTCCCTCTGCAGAGGCACAGAACATGTCAGGACCTTTCCCAGGATCAAATACCTAAAAGACAGAGGGTGGGATCGTGTCCCAGCATCTGTGCACTTAGCTAGTATATTGTTATCCCAGTTCCACAGAGAGATAGCTCTGACTCATGGTTTAGAATTCAGTATAGAAGCCACCTCCTCAGCAAGGAGGCATTTTCTGAGAGCTGTACCTAAATCTCCCCCTACCCTTCACTTCTTCAGCACAGTAGACTATTTATTTCCTCCATTTTATTTATCTAGTACTTTTTTTCTTAGATCAGTGTTAATAATTTTATCGAAATGTGCCAAAAACGATCCCATTATAGTAGTGTACAATGAAATGTTTACCAAATTTTTAGAGTTGGCTAACCATCACCACAAACCAGTTTTAAAACATTTTAATCACCTCAATAAAGTACACTGAGTCAATTTGCAATCAACCCCAGCTTACACTCTTGGCTCCAAAAACATACTTTCTATATTAATAAATTTGTCTTTTCTGAACATTTAATATAAACAGAACTGAAATTTTTTTGTGTTTAGTTTCTTTTATTTATGTTGTGGCATGTATGGCTTTCTGTTTCTTTTTATTGTTGAATGGTATTTCATTATATGGCTAGAACACATTTTATCCATTCACTATTTGATTGGCATTTGGATTGTTTTGACCTTTTGGCTATAACAAATAATACTGTGAACACTGTTACGCAAGTCTCTGCGTAGACATACACTTTCATTTCTCTTGTACAGATGTGTAGAAGTGATATTTTTGGGTTGTATGGTTAGACTTTGTTTAACTTTTTAAGAATATGCTAAGATATTTTTCAAAGTGGTTGTACCACTTTATATTACCACCAACCTCAAGGCTTTAGTTCTTCTACACCTCGCCACACTTGATGTGGTCTTTGGATTATAACCCCTTGAGTGGGTGTGCAATGGTATCTAATCTTGGTTTTAATTTTCATTTCCTTAACTAATAAATATTTCACCTTACTGTATATTTAGTCTTCCATGACAGAATCTAAGCAAGTTCTTGGAGAGCAGGGACCATAACTATGTTTTCCTAGTAGGGTGGTAATACACTGACAGCACTAATTTTTCAGCAGTAGAATGCATCCACATAATAAAATAGTTTGTGGGAATTAAAGTGATTCTTATGAGGAATGTTAAATTCCCTTAATATGTACAAGCTATATTCAGTGAATTATAAGTGGATCATAAAATATGTATAGGCTGACTTATAATTCATAAAATATATATCTACATTAAAATGTTAATGATTATTTCTGGATGGTGTGCTTAGTGGCCAGTCTATCCTATGTGTAATTTATACAATAAAGTAAAAGGCTTAAAAATTAATTTCTAACACTTGCTTAGTTCAATACAATTCTCCTCACAAAGCCATCTAGCCTGTATGTGAATGTTTATTGACAGTGAGATCATCTGCTGTGCTTATCCACATGACAAATTCACTTGAATTCCTTTATGGGGTATGAGCATTTGACTCCCTCTAAGTCCCTCTGTTCCTTTATCAATCTTTCAATAAGACAAGACTCTGATTTTACAAAGTTTTTTTTTTGAATTTAATTTCTCTTTCTCAAGTCTGTCTTTACAAGAATCTTCAGGCAAGCTTTATCTAACAACCTTCCCCTGTATCTATCGAACCATGTTTGTTTGCCACCTCAAAATGGATCTTACATTATCAAAATGATTGTGAAATAAGATTTCTGGAAATAATACTCAGTAGAACATTTTGGGCATACAAAGCAGGAACTTCCATTTTGGAAATATACCATACGTAATATACTCTACTAAATATTTTAGAAATATAATGTAAAAAATTTCACAACAATCATTCATGTATGTTAGCCTTCATTTTGCAAATTAAAACACTGATGAACAGGAAAGCGACTGAATTGTGTGAATTTTTATAGGTAGTAAAAGCATTTGAATCTGTATTCAATAGTGTCTTATTATAAAGCTCTTGTTCTTCTTTGCTGGATACAGGGTTTATATTCTGCTCTTCTAAACCATTATGGTTTCCAGATGCAGATTCTATGGCCTCTTTATTGAATGTGATATTTTCCTAATGACCAGATTCCCATTTCTAACCCCATTTCAAAAAATGTCAAAGAGAAAACATGTTACTAACAAATCTCAGAGCAAGTTGGATACAGGCAAAACTCTAACTTGACCCTTTTTGTAACTGTGATGAATGCTGGAATGCTTAAGAGAACTGGCTCCTGTAGAAGTCAATAATGGAAAATTATTGTTGTTAGATTTAAAGTTGGATTAATTTTCTCCTACTCCAACTGCATATTATCTAGTCTGAAAGATAACCTGTTCATAGGCTCAAACTCTACTGGGAACAGGCCCAGGGCCTACACTCTATAGCTTTCACACCATGAGACTCCTGGGCCGTGCTTTTCCCAGCTGGAGATATTATGGCTTTCTTCCCACAGAAGGTGATATGTCTTTATTCCTGGGTCCAGGCAACTAGAGACAACTTGAAAATATCAAGTATAAGCCCCTTATTCTTATTGTAGCAGGGCCTGCTCACATACCTGAGGGCAGTGGGGCACCACAAGACAGGGAATCCTTAAAGGCCCTGCACACTCAGGGGTCAGTCAAACAAGGTTATCTTTTTCATATGCTTTCTTCATTTCCAGCTACATTCTGATTTCTAGGCCTTCATTATGTTGATCATATAAACAATGGAAGGCATGCATAAAGCAGGCAAACCTCCAAGTGACCAATCTCTCAGAAATCCTCAAAGACTCACTGAAAGAGGCAAAAAAAAATTGAGAGTTATTGTTCTTTCAAAGGGGCTCAAGATAACCTCAAATCTATGAGTAAAGCACTTACATAGAAGACATTGTCCAGTGCTTTCTTTTTTTGTTGTTGTTTTTTGGTTTTGTGGTTGTTTTTTTTTATTATTATACTTTAAGTTCTAGGGTACATGTGCACAATGTGAAGGTTTGTTACATGTGTATACTTGTGCCATGTTGGTGTGCTGCACCCATCAACTTGTCACTTACATCAGGTGTAACTCTCAGTGCCATTCCTCCCTCCTCCCTGCTCCCCATAATAGGCCCTGGTGTGTGATGTTCCCCTTCCAGAGTCCAAGTGATCTCATTGTTCAATTCCCACCTATGAGTGAGAACATGCAGTGTTTGGTTTTCTGT
>NW_012116055.1:2027681-2063679 GCF_000951035.1 Colobus angolensis palliatus
TTGCTATTGTGAATACTGCTGCAATAAACATACGTGTGCATGTGTCTTTATAGCAGCATGATTTATAATCCTTTGGGTATATACCCAGTGATGGGATGGCTGGGTCATATGGTATTTCTAGTTCTAGATCATTGAGGAATCGCCATACTGTTTTCCACAATGGTTGAACCAGTTTACAATCCCACCAACAGTGTAAAAGTGTTCCTATTTCTCCACATCCTCTCCAGCACCTGTTGTTTCCTGACTTTTTTGTTCAGTGCTTTCACTCCTCCTATCAGGAACTGTTTCTCAAAACACTTTGTCAGAACTGGGACAAAAGTGTAAGATTAAGGAATTCTATGGATTTTCACATGAATATCTAGTTCCACCTGTGTATTAGCTATTCAGAATAGACAACTCTTCATTCAATGACACAGCTGACATTTCCAGGGAACCTGCTTTAATTCTGAGCTCCAAAGAAATACTTAGATCAAATATTCTCAGAAACAATCACCTTGCTCAACTGTAAGTATGTGTAGGCTAGTAATTTCATGTTTTTACTTGATATGAACACCTATAGGGAAGCCAAGTCCTCTGAACTTTTTCCAGGAAAATGCTCGAACCAGAATAAAACTTCTTATCAGTGGTGGAACCCTCAGGCTGGGCTAAAATCAGATTTCTAGATAGGCTTAGTTTTCCCACTTAGGAGAGACTTTCAAATCGGCAATGGTGGGCATCTCCTCACCTGCTTGCTTGGTTCTTGGGCTTCTCTCCATTTCTCTACAACTTTCACTTCTAGCCTTTAGCATTATTCATCCACTACCATTTAATTTCCTAAGCATGTATTATCTGAAGAGAGATAAAATACATTTTATTCATAATTTATCATCCATAGGAATGCCATTTGGACAGAAGGAATTGCCATCTTTGCTTTCTTCTACGAAGATTATTAGCAGAGGCTATCCCCATTTGTCCCTATACATGGGCCCAGTACTTCCAGCAAGAGGGTATAAGGATCTGGTTCTGGCCCTCTGAGTCAGTCTGTGCACATAGCTCAGCTCTGTCCTAAAGACAGAGCCCTACCTCTCCTCCAGAGGCATCAGTGCTCATTCTCTCTCCTAGAACTGCTGCCTTTCACCCATCCCTTCCCTCTGCTTTGTCACTCATCTTCTTTCTCCTCTGATCATTTATTATCTCAGTGGTTTCTACTATCCTTGCTTCTCATTTAAAAAGAGTGACTCTGAGGCATCTGTTTGTAAATACATTTCTAGTAAAATTCTTGTTCCTTATTAAATTATGAACTCTAATAATTTCTTTATGCATGTAGTGTCCCTGCAGTACTGTAATGAGAGTGGAGACCACTATCTCAAAAGCAGACATAGAGAACAAATGAGGAAAAGAGCATATTTAATCATGTTAATACCTAAAAGCAACTATTAGGTTAAATTTCAGAAAGTACATTCTTAGCTTCTAGTGTGATGACTGCAAAAGTGGGTGAGGTGTGTATGTATATATATATATATATATATATGTGTGTGTGTGTGTGTGTGTGTGTGTGTGTCATGCTTACAGAATACAGTCATGCACTGCATAATAACATTTCAATCAACTATGGACCACATATACTATAATGATCTCATAAGATTACAATGTAGCTAAAAGCTTTCTATCACCTGGGGACAAAATCATAGCCATCTTAACCTAATAGACCAATTTATTACTCCTGTGTTTGTGGTGATGCTGATGTAAACAAGCCTATTGTGCTGCAGGTCATTTAAAAAGTAAATATAAATGAAAGGACCCAGATAATCTATGAAGGAATTAGAAATAAAATGTATGTTTTTCCTATTCCAAAGCTCTTGACCTTTCAATTCGATTACATTATATAATGGTATCTGCCTTTTAATGCCTTTTAATGGTCCTAATTTGGATGGAAAGTATGCAAGAGATGTGTATATTTACGTGTGCGAGTGTGTGTGATTATGCATATGAGTGTGATATCAATGTATTGGTGATCCAAACATAACATATTTATGGATCACTTGGGCTTTTTACATTGCTGCTTTTCTTGTTATTGTCTTTGTTTTTTACATGCCATTAGTATCATAGCTAAAATATGTAAGTTCCTCATTTACTGGCTTGTGTTAAATGAATGCTATCAAATTAGTTCAGCTCATTATAAATGGCAGAAAACAAAGCTTGTGTATACCAAACATTCTCAAGTGTGGGACATAGACCTACTGGAACCAAAGTGGAAGAAGGAATACATCAATGACAACTAATTATAAATTGTTTTACTATGAAATTAGATACAGATTTTTTTCAAAAAAACTCTGAAAACTCTGTAAGATATAATTGCCAAAAGCACTATCTAAATGAATTTAGTGGTTACATATTTCTGTCAGTCACATTCTTTCTCCTATTCTTCTCATTAAGTACAAGTTGTCTTTCTCTAATTTGAAAATCTGAAATCCTTCAAAATCTGAAACTTCTTATGACATTCAAAGAAAATGCTCATTGGAAAATTTCAGATTTTGGATTTTCAGGTTAGGGATGGTGAACAGGTAAATGTGATGCAAATACTACAAAATTCAAAGAAAATCCAAAATGTGAAACACTTCTGCTCCCAAACATTTCAGATAAGAGATACTCAATCTGTATAAACAAAAACTCTGAGCATTAGCTATAAACCAACAAACAAAATAAGCCTCTGAAAGGTGGAGAGAAGTTACACAGGCCAGGGTTATGAATTTCTTGGCTTTCTATTTCTTCATATATTTAGGAATTGATGTTGAAAAAAAAAAAAAAACTGGCTACCTGAAACATGGCAACAGCCACAGCCAATAATAAAAAACGAGAAAATGTAAGACCTGAACAAAATGTTGTTCTTTGAAGCCAAAAGACCATTAATGAAAAAGCCTAGCAAGGTTGGTTTATGTATATATTATGTATATATACATATTATATATATAATAGATACATATATTATATATTATATATATATTAACCATTTTACACCAGACAAACACCATAGGAGAAAAAAGAAATGACTGTAGCCTCATTCCATGCACACCAGCAAAGGCCAAGAAGGCAGCCTAGACAATCACACTCACGAATCTGTAACAAGGCAACCCAATACCCCCACTGATGTACCATCAAAGAGAGCCAACTGGAATATCAGGGTTTAAATGTCAGCTAACCAACAACAAGGTCCCTTCTGGCATCAGTGAACCCCACATTATGAGCCAAAATTCCTACCCCCCGACAAAAGTAAGAAAGATCATCCCCTTCTCTTAGGGTGTCAACAGAGGCTGAGGTGGAACTAGAATCTCTCTCTCCACCTGGAAATAACAAACCAGAAATAACAAACAGAGAAAAGACAACACTTCTATAGCATTGGTAGAAAATACAAATTAGTGCAGTCATTATGGAAAACAGTATGGAGATTCCTCAAACACTAAAAATGTAACTACCTTATGATCCAGCAATCCTGCTTTTGGGCACTTATCTTTATGATTTGCAATCACTATGTCAAAGAGATAGCCGCATTCCCACGTTCATGACAGCATTTTTCACAATATACAAGTTACAGAGTCAACCTATATGCCCATCAACAAATGAAGAGGTTAAAAAAAAAATGTGGCATAAATACACAATGTTATACTAATCTGCCTTAAAAATTCAAAAAAAGAATTCCTGTCATTTGCAACAATGTGGATACACCTGGAGGACACTAGGCTAAGTAAAGTAAGCCAGGTACAAGCATAAAATACCACAGCATCTCAGTTATAGGTGAAACAATCAAACTCACAGAAGCAGAGAAGAATGTTAGTTGCCACAGCGTGGAGAGTTGGAAAACTAGTTCAATATTCAAAAAATGACTCATGTAACCCACTATTTGACTAAAATAAAAAGGAAAAAAGTCACATGATCATATAAACTGATGCAGAAAAAAAGTGATAAGATTTAATCTCATTTCATGATTTTTTAATATCTCAGAAAAATAGGAATAAAAGAGAATGTTCTAAACTTGATAAAGAACATCTACAAACAGCAACAATAAAAACAACTAGCATTAATCTTACACTTAATCTTATAGTTAATGGTGAAAGACAAGATGCTCTCCCCTAATATCAGGGACAAGGCGAGGATGTCCATTCTCACCTCTTTTAATAAAAATAATGGGCCGGGCACGGTGGCTCACGCCTGTAATCCCAGCACTTTGGGAGGCCGAGGCAGGGGGATCATGAGGTCAGGAGACAGAGACAATCCTGGCTAATACGGTGAAACCCCCTCTCTACTAAAAAAAATATATATATATAAAAGTAGCCGGGCGTGGTGGCGGGTGCCTCTAGTCCCAGCTACTCAGGAGGCTGAGGCAGGAAAATGGCGTGAATCCGGGAGGCGGAACTTGCAGTGAGTGAAGATCTCGCCACTGCAGTACGGCCTGGGTGAAAGAGCGAGACTTCCGTCTCAAAAATAAATAAATATATAAAATAAAAATAAAAGTAAAAATAATGATAGAAGTTTCAGACAGTGCAATAAGCAAAACAAAAAACAAAAAACAAAACAAAACAAAAAAGACATATTGGGCAGGGGGAAATAAAAACTGTCTCTGTATGCAAATGCCATAATTGTTTATGTAGAAAATCCAGAAAAATCTACAATAGAAACAAATTTCTAAAACTGATAAATGAATTTAGCTAGCCAAAATAATACATGATAAATATATGAAAATGAATTATATCTCAATATCCTAGCAATAAACACTTAGGTATAAATCTATAAAACATATATAATACCTTTTACATGTTTAAAACTACAAAACATTGATTAAAGAAATCCAAGAGGAGCTAAATGAATGAAGAAGTATAATACGACTACGAAATAGATCTCAACTTAGTAAAGATATCAATTATCCTTAAATCGATAAACTGATTCAGTAGAAGTTCTATGAAAATAATTAAAATATTTGTAGAAGCCCTGCATGGTGGCTTATGCTTGTAATCTCAGCACTTTGGAGAACTGAGGTAGGAGGATTGCTTGGGTCCAGGAGCTCAACACAGCCTTAGCAACATAGGGAGACTCCATCTCTACAAAAAATAAAAATTAAAAAAAGTAACCAGTCATAATGGCACACACCTATGGTCCTAGCTACTTGGGAGGCTGAGATGGGAGAATCACTTATGCCTGAGATGCCAAGGCTGCAGTGACCTGTGATCACTGCACTCCAGCCTTGGCGACACAAGACCTTGTCTCAAAAACTAAATAAATAAAAATAAAAAGTAAAGGAAAATAAAATGTAGACATATATCAGATTAATTAAAAATTTATATTAGAAAGCAAAGAAACCAGAATAAAAAAAATGTTGAAAAAATAAAATGGGAAGCTTGTATCTATTCAATTTTAAGACTTATTATATATTATGTAAAATAGTCAACACTGTATGGTATATCGAGATATAAACATTGATCAATAGGAAAATGAGAGAGAGCCCTTAAATAGCCTTATAAAAATATGCTTAATTGATTTTTGGCAACAGTGTAAAATCAACTCAATAGAGGAATGTTGTCTTTCAACAGATGATACTAGGGCAATTGGATATTCATAGTTAAAGACAAACAAAAGAAAAACAAACAAAAAAACCATCAACCTTGGCCTACATCTCACAACTCATACAAAAATTAAAATTGATTCTAGAACTAAATATAAAATGCAAAGCTATACAACTTTTAGGAAAAAAAGACAAATATAGAAAATATCTTTGAGATTTAGGGTTAGGGAAAGAATTTTTAATTTGACATTAAAAGCATGGTTCATAAAAACAATAAATCAGACTTCATCAAAAGTTTAAAATTTACTATCCAAAAAAAAAAATCCTGTTAAGAGAATGAAAGACAGTTTGTCTTTGTTCATCTCTAGCAGATTGAGAGAAAATATTTGCCAATGACATACGCCACAAATGAATGGAATCTAGAATATAGAAAGAACTCCCAAAACTCAACAGTAAAAAAGAAAAAAATAAATAAAAGCACATGAGAAAAAGACACAAAAAGCCATTTCACCAAAAAGGATTGCATTTGCTTCCTGTGGCTACTGCAACAAATTATCACAATTTAGTGGCATAAAACAAAAGCAATGCATTCTTTCAGTTCTGACAGTTAAAAGTCTTAATCGAGGTATCAAGAGTGTTGATTTACTATCAGAGGTTCCATGAGAGAATTTTTCCTAGTCTTTTCCAGTTTGTATGGCTATTGACAGTCCTTGGCTTGTGGATGCATCAATCAAGTCTCTTCCTTCCTTTCCACAAAATCTTTTCCTCTGTGAGTCTGTGGTACAGACATAAGGTACCACAGCATCTCAGTTATATGTGAAACAATCAAACTCACAGAAGCAGTTTGCCTCCCTCTTATAAGAACATTAGGGATGGACTTTAATGCCCACATAGATAATCCAGAGTGATCCCATCTTCTCAAGATCTTATCTGCAACAAGTCTTTATTCCAAATAAGGCAAGATTTACACATTCTAGGTATTAGAACATGGACATATGTTTGGGGCAAACTACAAAGATATACAAATGGCAAATAAACGTGAAAAAATATTCAGGGTCATTAACATTAGATAAATGCAAATTATAATCACAATGTCATACTACTATGTATTAATACTTATCAGATTAGCTAAAACAAAACATAGTGACAACACCAAATGCTGGCATGGATCTGGAGAAACTGTATGTCATAAATTGTTGGTGGGGATGTAAATGATGCATATACCTTGAAAAACAGTTCAGCTGTTGTTTTTTGTTTTTTTTAAATACAGATAATTAACATGCAACTACCACAACCCCAATTATATTCTTAGTCATCTGTCTCAGAAAAATAAAGTCATATGTTCATGCAAAAATCTTTTCAAGAATACTTATAGGATTTTTATTCACAATTTCCCCAAACTAAAAACAACCCAGATGTCCTTTTCTTAGTAAATGGTCAAACTAACTACGTACATTAATATCATAAAATAGTATTCAACAATAAAAAATAAACAATCTATTAATACATGCAACATCTGGATGAATTATCTGGATGAATTTCCAGAAATATACTGAGTGAAAAAAGCCAGTCCAAAGGGATTACTTTATTATTTCATTTATATTAAATTATTGAAATGATAAAATTATAGAAACATAGAATAGACTAGTAGTTGTCAGGAGTTAAAAAGTGGGCTGAGGTGGAAAGGAAGCAGTTGTATCTACACAACTATCTGTAGAAGGGCGGTATTAGGAATCCTTGTGGTAATGAAAATGTTCTGGATCTTGACTGTCAATGTCAATATCCTGGTTCTGATATTTTGCTGTAATTTCCCAGCATGTTACCATTGAGGGAAACCAGATAAAATAATACATATAGAGATCTCTCTGTACTATTTTTTACAACTGCAAGTGAATCTACAATTGTTTCAAAACTTTGTAAAAAATTAACAAAATGTATTTAAAATAGTACTCAAACACATCTGATATAATCATCCATAAATACATAGAAACATACCATTTTTTCTTTCTATCTCCTAAACACATTTATTCAGATGTCACCAGCCATTGAAAATTACTCATTTGACAAAATTATACATTCATAACACAGATTGCAAAATAATTACTAACTTCCTTTCTTTTCTGTTGTTTCCTACCAAAATCTATAACATAAAGAGTTGTGTCACTTTTTGTCATTACTTTCCAAAACACATAATTAATACTAAGACTTAGTAATGGTGTTTTTTTATAGTGTACCACTAAATTTATAGTGTACCACTAAAAATAATTTTAAAGTCTCAGTTCAGCACTATTTTGATTTATAGGAGAAGTAACATAATTCTTACATTTTTCAGAAAAACAGTTTTGATATTTCATTAATTCAGGAGCAAAAAGTATTATTTTGCTATCCATAATTATCTATAAAGACTGTCAAAAGCAAGATGATCTACTAATTTATCAAATAATGTGCCTACAAACTTAGTACATTACTCTAAGAAATGAAAAATAATCTCAGAAAAAAAAAAACCCTTATTCTATGTGTCCTAACTATCCTTTGCAAGACTGGAATATGGTTAGTGACTAAACTAGAATAAACCAATAAACCAAAAGAGTTCTAGATTAGGGTTCCGATGTTGGTGTATTGCTCACTATGAATTTAGATGCTAAATATGCTATTTCACCTCTGTTTGATTCAATTTTATTATATGTGAAATGATTACAACAAGAGCCACTTCACATGAGGCTGTTAGGATGATGAAATAATATGACATATCGAGAGCATTTCCCATACAGAATAGCACCAGGTAAAGCATGTGCATATATTAGTGTTACCACTATCATTTAGTATTGGATATTGAATGATAAATATAATCATTAACCATTGTTAAAGATATCTCCTATATTTATTTTCACAATACTCACAAAACTTTTATGCTTTCTTTCAAAAATTCTGTTCAGTATCAATTTGATTACCAGCTCCCAATCCTGCTTTACCCAAGGCCCTTCCAAGTTTCCATTGCTTTCAGGGTAAGGAACCTAAAGAAGACTGAGGTAAATTTACTTGATAAGTTGAAGTAGAAAAAGCATGGTGAAAAGAAATCAGATTAAAACTCTCTACAGCAGTACCTCAGGAATAAGCTTGACATAAAGATTTGGGAGTAATCAAAGTGGTCTAAGACCTGACATGCTGCACATGAATAAGATCTCTAGAATGAAGGACTGAAGAAAAGAGAATGGGGAAGAAGGCATTGAAATGCCTACAGTTGAGAGAAAGAAGATTAGGAACTGAGGTAATTGAAACCTCAAAGTAGAGCCTGAAACCTGATGCTATCCAAGTGAGTTTCATAATGATTTGATCAACTTTGCCAGCTACAGAAAGATTAAGGGGAGAGAGAGCTGATACAAGCTTACTTGAATTTAGCAAGAAAAGTTTTATTTCAAAGCACAGTTGTGAGGATGAGACTCAGACTGATGAACACACGTTATAAAGTTGAGAGTGTGGATTTTCACATGATCTAGAATTATAATAAATGAAAGCTATTTGACTTGTGTAATCAGGGATAATTTCCCTGAGTCTCAGGTTTATCACATTTAAAATGGTAATAATAATAATATCTGCCTTGCAGGATTGTTGTGGGAATAAGAAGGTGATAATGATTAACACAGTTAGTACATTGTCATCAAATGAGATTTGTCACTGCAAAGATTGTCATTAAAGATGTAAAAAATAAATTCACGGTGGCTCAAGCCTGTAATCCCAGCACTTTGGGAGGCCGAGACGGGCGGATCACGAGGTCAGGAGATCGAGACCATCCTGGCTAACCCAGTGAAACCCCGTCTCTACTAAGAAATACAAAAAACTAGCCAGACGAGGTGGCGGGCGCCTGTAGTCCCAGCTACTCGGGAGGCTGAGGCAGGAGAATGGCATAAACCCGGGAGGCGGAGCTTGCAGTGAGCTGAGATCCGGCCACTGCACTCCAGCCTGGGCGACAGAGCGAGACTCTGTCTCAAAAAAAAAAAAAAAAATTCACTCACTTTGTCAGTCACTGACAGGTTATAAATGACAAGTTGGGAGACAGAAATGTTTCAGCAAATATAGAAAAAATTAACAGAAGAAGTGACACAGGAAGATATACTATTAAACTAAGTTTAGCAGCAAGTCTGGTGTGGGTTTCTGGTGGATATTACAGAGCACATCCATTTTTCTTAGGAAAATCAGGAAGCTAAGTGTGGCCAAGATTACTCTGGAGAACTTCATAATTAAAGTTCTAATAAACCATTACGCTCCTTCTGGAGAAAGTGGATGCATGGACTTTTTACTTTTGTGATTTAAAAAACAAAACAAACAAACAAAACTTGGAGCCAGGACACTATTTTTTTTTTTTTTTCCCTAAGAATTTTAAGATCTAGGAAAGCAAGAACACTGGGTACCAGCGTCCTGTGGATGATTAGTAGAGATGACAATTTGAACAGATTGGACTTTAGAGGGAAATGAAGTAGTGTGTAAACCATGAAAGGGACATACTTATTAAGAATGTATTCTGTATTAAACACTTTGCTAGTTTTAAGAATATATCATTTAATCCTGAACAAAAATTCTGAATTGGAGAATTATTACTTCCATTTATTATGAATGTAATTAGAAGGGGCAAAGAAATATCCAACGTCAAGACTAAATAACAGAGCCAACATTTATGCAGTTTGCTCAAATTCTGCATTTCTACTCAGATCCTTAATCAAGTGCCAGAACTATGTAGAAAATAGGAAATGTGAAAAAATAGAAATTTATTTTTTCTGGAGCATGGCAACATTAAAAGCAACCATAGAAAGGCCAGAGGTATAAAGATACATTTTTATTACTGAAAGTCAGAAATTATTCAGATATTTTGCCTTTGTACAATGATCTTTAAAATTGCTTAATAGTTTTCCAAACTCATTCCAGGAACGCTAGCATCAACAACCTATATTACATTTTAGTTTGGTTAATATTTCAAACTGAATAAAATTTAGTCCTTAAATAATTTATTTAGATTTTCAAAAGACATTATTTGAAAACAAATAAAATAAAAAAACTGATTTATTGAGTAAAAGTATTGTCCTCCAAGATCTTATCGAAAATTTTACACGGTCAAGCCTCCAATAGCAACAGCTTTTCACAGAACAGAAAGACACTCAAGTTACTCTCATTTTCTTTAAGTTCAAGCTCATATTTATTGATAAATTAGCTTTTATTTTTTAAATTATATAATTTTATTTTGTAATATTATTCTTTCATTTCCTTAGAACTATAGAATTATTTGACAGGGTATTGCAATGTGATTCAGTTATTTCTAAAATAGTTTATAATCTTGAATGTTCCAAATAGGCCATCCCAAATTATACTGTCTTCTACCAGGAAACATTAAAGTGCTTTACATCAGTAGCAGCTTTCAGCCCCTGTCCTGTCAGTGAGGAACTCTGTTCACAGAAGTTGCCATTCTTGGTATTATGTAATTTTGCCATCCTATCCACAACTGTATCAGTGAAAAACCATTGACCCAAAGATTACCATCAATGGATTTATGTAGAAGCAGAGACAGAAAGTAGGTAAGTTGCCAAATTGCCTGAGCACTAGTGAGATGGGTTTGATAGCTCAAAAATATTTCAATATTTGAGACTGATCTATAGCTTCTGACTACATTCAAAATAGTATGTAGTGACTTCTCACTGGCCAATCTAACTGTATGAAAAGATTACTACTCTCTTCATAAGCAAGCTTATTTGTACCAGAGAAACCATACCCATGTTTATATTAGAGTATCAGGGAAAGCCTGGTTTTTGCTGAAGCCTTAAAACATTGTTGGGGTCATAATTCAGCATGGTAGATGACAGTTTTTAAGATATCTATTTTTCTTTTCAATAAATAGGAAATACTGGTTTAAAGGGAAAGAAAAAACTTCTATATTTTTGTGCTGAATTTCTTCAATATTGATTCAGGCTGAAAACCAAGGTGATTTCTTTTGTGGTATCAAAGGACAGTTTACTTGTGAAAATTATAGGACAGCCATAATATCCTAGACATTCAAAATAGCCAGTGCCAACTTTTACGAGTTGAATTGCATCCCTCCTCTATCCCACAAAGGTGTATTGGAGCCCTAACACCTGGTATTTCAGTATATCACCTTATTTGGATATAGGTTTTTACAGAGGTAATCAACTTAAAATGAGGCAATTAGAGTAATCTCTAATTCAGTATGAGAATATGACTCATAAAAAAGGGGAATTTTGGACACAAAATGCTGACAGAGGGATGATAATGCAAAAACACAGAGAGAAGGCCATTTACAAGCAAGGATCACCAGAAGCTACCAGAAGCTGGGAGAAAGCCACGGAACAGATCCTCCATCACAGCCCTCAGAAGAAACTGGTCCTGTTGACACCTTGATTTTCTTCTTCCTGCCTTTGGTAATGTGAGACAATATGTTTCTGTTGTCTTAATCCACCCACTTTGGTGTACTTTGCTATGGCAGCCCTAAGAAACTAATACACCAGGTCACTGTTTTAAGCCTGGGCATCTGTTGGCAGAAACAATTGTGTTCAGCTTCTTACCCACTACATGGCCATATAAGAGTCACTTGGGCCTGCAAAATTTTCTTCCTGGGGCAAAATAGCCCTCATAGCGTTTGCTGGGCTTGTCAGCTCTAAGGGGATATCTTTCCTTGATGTAGCCTTAATGTATCTACCTTTGCTCTGTTTAAGCACATGCATCAATGGCCCTCAGGCGTACCTTCAGGTTTCTGCATCTCAAACCCCATTGGGGAGGTAAAGGTACTATAGCAGAGGTGGGATGTGTCCAGCTACATCACCTTTTGGTTGTGGAGTAGATCTGCTTGCCATGGGGGACCACCAAATTGCAAGGAGCCAGATCTTGTGCATTCTTTCTCTCCTCTTACTGTAAGTAAATGCTGTACCAATTAAGTGTGGTGTGCATGTTGTCTGTTCTCAGTGACCTTGACTCATGTACTGGTCTCTTCCTTGGGTGTCATATATCTGCCTTTTAACCTTGGCTGCGCAGGCTGGCCACACAGCGAATGATGAAACAGCATTCAAAACCTTGGAAACACTGTACAGATTGCCTTAAGGAGAGAGCAGTAGAGTAAAAACTGGGCTAAAATACTGCCAAAATCAATTTACAAATTCAGTGCTATTCCTGTCAAACTACCAAAGACATTTTTCACATAATTAGAAAAAACTATTTTAAAATTCATATGGAACCAAAAAAGAGCCTGAATAACCAAATCAATCTTAAAATTCAAACTATACTGCAAAGTTTCAGTAACCACAACAGCATGACACTAGTACAGAAACAGACACATAGACCAATGGAACACAATCACAAATATATTCACAATAGCAAAAACATAGAATCACCCTAAATGCCCATCAATAGTAGACTAGATAAAGAAAATGTGGTACATACACACTATGGAAAAATACACAGCCATAAAAAAGAATGAGGTTATGTCTTTTGCAGCAACATGGATGCAACTGGAGGCCATTACACCTAAGCAAACTAATGTAGTAATGGAAAAAAAAAAATACCACAACTTCTCACTTCTAAGTGGGAGCTAAACACAGAGTACACATGGGCACAAAGAATGGAATAGTAGACATTGGAGCCTACTTGAGAGTAGATGGTAGGAGGAGGGTAAGGACTGAAAAACTACCTATCAGGTACCATGCTTATGACAAAATAATCTGTACACAAAACACCATGACATAAAATGTACCTACATAACAAACCCCTGAGCCCCAAATAAAAGATTTTTAAAAAAGAAATACTGGGATAAGAAAGGACACCTGTCAGTTTCTGTAAATCATCAAAAATGTTGTCATGTGAGTAGGACTTCTGCCTGGCTGCCTGATAGTTTTGCCACATCATCTTCCTTATTCCTTGTATAGTTTTTCAATAAAAATCTAATTCTTATTTTATATTTAAACCAACATTAATGGCATATTTGATATTTATTTTACTTATCAATATGGCAGTTCATTAGCAAATATTCAAATCTCCTCCCGTGATGGAACAAGGGTGGAGAGTTAGCTTGGGAAAACCATTGTGGGGAAGCAATTTTCTCACAGAGCTGTGGAAAACGCTGAGATCAAAAAGGAAATTAGAGCAAAAAGGAAACTAGATCCATGCCAGAGGGGAATGAAAAGGCTTTCCATACCAATGACCCAAAAAGAGATAGGAAAAGCCGAATACGGAAAAACAGGTCAGGAATCACAGGAACTAATCAGGCAGCACAAAGTCTAGAGCAATGACTCTCAAATGTGGTCTCACTTTTGTACAACAAACTGGAGAGCCTTCAAAAGCAGCCAGTGCTTAAGCTCCACCTAAAGCTAATTAAATTAGAACACCTACAGATGGGGCTTCAACATCATATTTTAAAAAATTTCCCAAGGTGATTCTAAAGTGCAGCCAGGGTGGAAAATCACTGAACTACAGCAAGAACAGAATTTTCATGGGCAATTATGTGGAACAGGTGGTATTACTACATGCTCTGTCTTCTTGCTGACGTGCCAGCAGTTATAATCTGAGACAACTGGACTAATTTAAGAGTGCTAGGCAAAGAGCTGACTTCATCTTTAGTACTCATGTAAATGAAATTAGAGATTTTTTCTGTCTTAATCTATTCCTATTATTTATGTATAGAAAATTACTTAATGAATCAATAAAGAACATAATTTTACATATACCCCTGAATTTAATTGATTTTAATACTTACCATTAATTTCATTGTCTTCTCATATTACTATTCTTTTATTTTTTTCTTTTTTTTTGAGAGCGAGTCTCGCTCTGTCGCCCAGGCTGGAGTGCAGTGGTGCGATCTCCGCTCATTGCAACCTCTGCCTCCCAGGTTCAAGCAATTCTCCTGCTTCAGCCTCCCAAGTAGCTGGGATTACAGGCACATGCTGCCATGGTCAGCTAATTTTTTGTATTTTAGCAGAGATGGGGTTTCAACCATGTTGCCCAGGCTGGTCACGAACTCCTGAGCTCAGGCAATCCACCCACCTCGGCCTCCCAAAGTGCTGGGATTACAGGCATGAGCCACCACACCTGGCCTACTATTCTTTTTAAATTGAAAAATATTTAAATATAAGTAAAGCGACAGAAAAAATACAGTGGAGTCACAAGTAGCTGCAATGATTTTAAGAGTTAACAGTATTAATCCTGGTAAAAATTCCTGTGTACTATGTCTCAACATCTTTCCTTAAGATAAATTCACTAGCTTAAATTTAGTGTTTATCATTCCCATATATTTTTAATTTGCCAACTCCAGTTAACAGTTTTAAAATTTAATTGCTCTTAATGTCACAAGATCCTTAGGGTGTCCCTTTTCCAGCCAGAAATCTCTGTGGCCAGTGGTAACTTTGCCCAAGTTTTGCTCAGGCCCACTGGGCTCTTTCTACCCACTTGGCCAGGAGGGCTTCACTCGGCCTGTGTAACCAGCCCAGATCCTATGCCTACCATTCTATGAAGGAGCAAGCATGGAGTCTGGCCACTGTGCACAGCCAGGCACAATGGCTGCTGCAGTGGGGTGGGCAGCCCCAGGTGCCCGCAAAGGTCCTGGTTCCATGCAAGGCTGCACCTGTGTCAGATGTATCACAAGTGGCTTCTGAGGCAGGCACCCACATCTAAATGAGGGGAACACTGTGTTGGCTGGAAGCTTGGAGACACCAGGAACCACAGAGCCCCAAAGAGGGTGTCACAGCCCTGGTTCAGGGAGCTCCTAAGTCTGGGATTCCCTAAGGGTTTTGGCTTTTCTTCTCCTCAACTGCAATGTGGTGAGTGGGGTGGGAGTTGGCATGTTTCATGTTTCATGTTTGTGTTATAGCTCTTTCAGTCCTGCCATCCAATGGGTCCCAAGTTGTCCTGCATCCAGGAAGCATGCAGACAATTGGAGGGTGAGCAAGGCAGAGAGGAGCTTTATTGGGCAACAGAGCAGCTCTCAGGAGACCCATACTGGGTAGCTCCTTTCCGTAAACAGGTCATCCCAAGTGTGTAAGTCTGGCTGAGTCTGGAGTTTTTATGGGCTCAGAAGGGGAAAAGTGTATGCTAATTAGTCAATGGGCAGCCATGGGCAGGCCTGAAAAAAACACTATCTGATTGGCTGACAATCATCAATGAAGTTCTCATTCCCCTCCAGGGACTTCACCCAGAACTGGCAGCCCCAGACCCTAGGTGTCAGGATATTCCTGGCTTGAAGGGGTCTTGACCCACCCCTTCCCACACAGGAACCTGTCTGCCATTAACTCTGTCCATGGAGCCCAGGCCATTTGTACGAGAAGGTGCCAGCAGGCCTGCAGGATGAGCTGCCCTAACCTCCGCTGGCCGCCCCCACACACTGGTTGGAACTCAAAGTCTAGAGCTGCACCTCCCCACTGCAGCCAGAGTCCTCACCACAACCACTCCAGATGGACTGTCGCTGCCATCATATCATTCTATAATTATGTCGTTCCCCTACTGATAAGTATTCATAGATAGTTATTCCTTTTAACAATAATAATATGTAGGTTATTTCTAGTTGTTTTCATAAACAGTTTGATTGAGAAATAACCCACATATTACAAAATTTACCTTTCAAAACTGTACAATATAAAGGCCTTTGGTTTGCTTACAGAGTTATAAAGCAATCATTGCTATGCAAGTGGAACATTTTCATAAATCTCTCCAAAATTGTATTACTATTAGAAATAATAATCCATTCTACCCACTTCTGAGTGCCTTACAATACAAATCTACATTGTGTTTTTCTGATTTTGCCTGTTATTCACATTTTATTATACACAGAATAATTCAAATATGGTCTTGGTGACTGGCTTCCTTCAGTTAACAGTGCTTTCAAGGTCCATCCATGTTGCAGTTTGGGTCAGTAATTTATCTTTTTAATTGCCAAGTAATATTTCATTGTATAGATATACTACATTTTGTTTATCCATTCATCACTTTATGGACATTTAGGCTATTATAATGCTGCTATAAACATTTGTTTGCAAGTTTTTGAATGACAAATGTTTTCATGTCTCTTGAGTGTATATGAAGGAAAGGAACTTCTGGATCATTTGGTAACTTCAGGCATAACACATTATAGAAACTAAACATGTTTTGTAAAATAGCTTGATCCTTATAAACATCATGATCTATATATGATTGTTCCAAATTCTTAACAGGCTCCCTAACTTTTTTTAATTATCTATCTTTGTTATGTTAGCTTTCCAAGTGGTTGGGAAGTGGTACCTCATTTTCGTGTTGATTTTATTTCTCTAGTGATTAATTATGTGAGCAAGCTTTCAGGTGCTTATTGGCCATTTGTGCACATCTTTGGAGAAATGTCTATTCAAATATTTTGCCCTTTTTAATGAATTATTTGTTATTTTGCTATTACATTACAGTAGTAAGTATACTGGATACAAGTTACTTATCAGATATATGATTTTAAAATGTTTTTATTATTTAAGAGTTGTTTTCTCATTTTTATGATAGTGCTTTTGAGATAAAAAAGTTTTTAATTTTAACAAAGTCAAATGTATCTATATTTTGGTTGATTGTGATGTTGCTGTCCATCGTTTAAACCCAACTGACTAATTCATAGCCACAAAGATTTACTCCTGTGTTTTCCTCAAAGATTGCTAAAAATTCAGCTCATATTTAGGTCTGTGATCTGTTTTGAGTTCATTTTACATATTTTGGAGGCAGAGATCCATTTTTATTCTTTTGCATGTAAATAGCTAGGTGTCTCAGTATTATGTGTTTTAAAGTCTATTTTTCCCCTATGTAATTATTTAGGGCATTTGTTAATAATCACTTTACCATAAATATTAAAGTTGAATTCTGAAGTCTTGATTTTATTCTATTGGTTTATAAGTTTATGGTTATTCCAGCATCACACATTTTACTACCACACTTTTATAGTAAGTTTTGAAACAGAGTTTTGAGTCCTATAATTTATTCTTTTTCGAGATTGGCGAGTGGGGTTTTTATAGAAATTTTAACAAATCTGTAGATCATTTGTGAAATATTACCATCTTATTAATATTTAGCTTTTCAGTTCATTAACATGAGATATAGTTTAAATTATTTTATCTCTCTTTAATTTATTTCAGCCACATACAGTTTTCTATGGAAAAGTCTTTCACAACTTTTGATTATTTCTTAAGTATTTTATTCTGTTTGATAATAATTATAAATTGAGTTGTTTCTCTTTATTTCATTTCAACCTGTTAATTCCAGGTGCATAAACTGGTCATGTTTGTGTATGGATCTTATAACCTTCAATCACACTGAGGTCTTTTATTCTTTCTAAAGTATTTTAGAAGATGCCTTAATATGTTCTTTATATAAGACAATGATGTCTTCCAAACAGAAAATTTTGCCTCTTCTTTTTCAATCTAGATGTCCTTTATTTCCTGGTCTTGACTCAGTGCTCTGGCTAGAATCTCCAGTATAATGTTGAATAGTAGTGGTGAGGGGAAACACCTTCATCTTTTTCCTGATCTTAGGGGAAAACCATTTCACAATTAATTATGTGTTAACTGTGGGTTTTCATAAATGTACTTTGTTTGTCTAAGGAATTTGATTTCTATTTCTAATGTGCAAAAGATTTTTTTAATCGTGAAATAATGTTAGAATTTGTTAAGTGCTTTTTCTGTATATTGAAATTATGATTTCCCTGCTTTATTCTATTCATTAAATACTGACTTAGTCAGCTTAGGCTGCCATAACAAACACCATAGACTGAGTGGCATAAACAACACCAGTTAATTTTCTCAGAGTTCTGGACGCTAGAAAGTCCAAGAGCAAGGTGCTGGCAAGGTGGATGTCTGCTGAGGGCTCTCTTTGGGGTTTTAGAAGGCCATTTTCTCACTGTGTTTCATATGGTCTTTCCTCAGTATAAATATATGAAAAGAGAAAGAGAGAGAGTGCTCTCTCTCCCTCTTCATATAAGACCACCAGTTCTATTGAATTAGGACCCCACCTTTAGGACCTCATTTAACCTTATTTACCCTTTAAAAACACCATCTCCAAAGACAATCACATTGAGGATTAAGGCTTCAACATATGAATTTTGAGGACACAATTCAGTTCATAGCATATGGTATATTGGATTGAGTTTTGAATGTTAAAACAACCTTGCCTTCTTAGAATACAGGTCATTTGAACTTCTTGCATAATTATCTTTAATATATTGCTGAATTTGGATTTCTGTAATTTTATCAGACATTTTTAGTCTATATTTATAAGAGACATGTGTCTTCAGCTTTTTAATTTTTTCTTGTGGTGTCCTTATCTAATATCAGTGTCAAGTTATTATTGGCCTCACAAAATGACCAAGGAAATATTCCATCATATTGTATATTTTGGAGTTTGTGAAGGATCATTAATTTTTTAAAAAATTATACAGAATTCAGCAGTAAAATTGTTGGGGCCTGGACTGATTTTTCTGTGGGGAGATTTTAAATTACTAATTTATTCTCTGTATTTGTGATTAGTCTCCTCTGATATACTATTTCTTCTTGAATCATTCTCAGTAGTTTGCGTCTTTGTAAGATTCTGTCCTTTTTATGTTTATTATCTAATTTGTTAACATATATTTATTCAGAGTAAACTTTTTATTTTTAATAACATGGGGTACACAATTTCTATTTATGGGGTACATGAGAAGTTTTGATACAGGTATGCAATGTGAAATAATCACATCATGGAAAATGGGGTATCCATCCCCTCAAGCATTTATCCCTTATGTTACAGAGAATTAAATTACACTTTTTCAGTTATTTTAAAATGTACAATTAAGTTATTATTGACTATAGTTACCCTGTTGTGTTATCAAATAGTAAGTATTCTTTTTCTACCTATTTTTGTACCCATTAACCATCCCTTCCTCTCCCTACCCCAGATCCCCCCCTACCCTTCCCAGCCTTTGATTACCATCCTTCTACTTTGTGTGTGTGTGTGTGTGTGTGTTTCTGTGTGTGTATGACAGAGGCTTGCTCTGTGGCCCAGGCTGGGGTGCAGTTGTGCAATCTCTGCTTACCTCAGCTTGCCTGGACTGATTAGACTTTTATGTTGCTCAAATAAGGGAGAACACCCAATGTCTGTCTTTCTGTGCCTGGCTTATTTCACTTAACAAAATGATCTCCAGTTCCAGTTCCATCCACCTCATTGCAAAAGATAGGATATCATTCCTTTTTATGGCTGACTAGTACGCCATTGTGAATAAGCACCACATTTTCTTCATTCTTTCATCTGTTGATGGACACTTAGATTGCTTTCAAACCTTAGCTATTGTGAACAGTGCTGCAACAAACATAGGAGTGTCGATATCTCTTTAATATACTGATTTCCTTTCTTTTGGGTATATGCCCAGCAGTGGGATTGCTGGATCATGTGATAGCTCAATGTTTAGTTTTCTGAGGAGCATCCAAATCGTTCTCCATAATGGTTGTACTAATTTACATTCCCCCCAAAACAGTGCAAGGATTCCCTTTTTTCCGGATCCTCACCAGCATTTGTTAGAGCCTGTCTTTTGGATATGAGCCATTTTAACTGGGGTGAGATATCTCATTGTTGTTTTCTCTTGCATTTATCTGATAATTAATGATGTTGAGAACCTTTCTATATGTCTGTTTGCCATTTGTGTGTCTTCTTTTGAGAAATGTCTATTCAAATCTTTGCCTATCTTTTGATCAGATTATTAAATTTTTTTCCCATAGTGTTGTTTGAGCTTCTTATACAGTCTGATTATTTTCTCCATTCTGTGTGTTGTCTCTTAATTTCGTTGATTGTTTCCTTTGCTATGCAGAAGCTTTTTAACTTGAGGTGGTCTTGTTTGTCCATGTTTGCTTTGGTTGCCTGTGCTTGTCGGGTATTGCTCAAGACATTTTTGCCCCCAGAACAACTTCCTGGAGATTTGCCCCAATGTTTTCTTGCAGTAGTTTCACAGCTTAAGGTCTTAGATTAAAGATTTTAATCCTTTTTTATTTGATTGTTATGTATGGCAAGAAATAGAGGTCTAGTTTCACTCTTCTGCATATGGATATCTAGTTTTTGAAACACCATTTATTGAAGAGACTGTCTTTCCCCAGTGTCTGTTATTGGCACTTTTGTTGCAAATGAGTTCATGGTAGATGTGTGGATTTTCTTCTATGTTCTCTATTATGTTCCATTGGCCAATATGTCTGTTTTTATGCCAGTAACTTGCTGTTTTGGTTACTATAGCTCTGTAGTATATTTGAGGTCAGATAATGTGATTCTTCCAGTTTTGTTCTTTTTACTCAGGACAGCTTTGTATATTCTGGATCTTTTGTAATTACATATAAATTTCAGAGTTGTTTTTCTCTTTCTGTGAAGAATGTCATTGGTATTTTGACAGGAATTACACTGACTCTGTAGATTGCTTTGAGTAGAATGGACATTTTAAAAATATTGATTCTTCCAATCTATGAACATGGAGTATCTTTGTATTTTTGGTGTCCTCTTGAATTTATTTTATCAGTATTTTATAGTTTTCACTAGAGCAATCTTTCACATCTTTGGTTAAATAAATTTATTGGTATTTAATTTTATGTGTGGTTATCATAAGTTAGATTACATTTCTGATTTATTTTTTCAGGTCATTCACTATTGGCACATAGAAATGCTACTGATTTTTGTATGTTGATTTTGTATCCTGCAACTTCATTAAATTTGTGTATAAGTTCTAATCTTTTTTTGTGTGGAGTCTTTAGGTTGTTCCAATTATAAGATCATATCATCTGCAAACAAGGATAATTTGACTTATTTCTTTCCAATTTGTTTTTTTTTTTTTTAATTCGAGATCTGTAGTGGCAACCTCTCTTTCTTTCCTAATTTTAATAATTTGATTCATTAACATTTTGTTGGTCATTCCTGTTAAAAATTTGCCTTTTTTGGCCGGGTGCAGTGGCTCACATCTGTAATTCCAGCACTTTGGGAGGACAAGGTGGGCAGATCACCTGAGGTAAGGAGTTCGAGACCAGCCTGACCAACATGGAGAAACCCCATCTTTACTAAAAATACAAAATTAGTTGGGCGTGGTGGCACATGTCTGTAATCCTAGCTACTCAGGAGGCTGAGGCAGGAGAATCGCTTGAACCCATGAGGCAGAGCTTGAGGTTAGCCAAGATCGCGCCATTGCACTCCAGCCCAGGCATCAAGAGCAAACCTCCATTTCAAAAAAAAAAAAAAAATTGCCTTTTTTTAATGAAATAGGTTTTGTGTTTTGAATTTTTCTTTATTTTCTTTATTATTAATTTTTGCTTTAAACTTTATTGTTTCCTACATTCAGTTTGCTTTGGGTTTATTTTTTTCTTCTCTTTGTCTACTTAAGGTAGAAATTTGGGTAATTGATTTGATTTTTCTTTTCATTGAAGTGTAGGTATTTTTAGCCATAATATTTTCCTCTAAGTACTGCTTATTCTACATGTCATATATTTTATGTGCTCTTTGGTTTTGTTTCTTTGTTTAATTTATTTTAAACTATTTTCTAATTGATCTTATGATTTCTCCCTTGACCTACTGATTATTTAGATGTCTGTTGTCTTATTTGACATATATTAAATACCTTGAATTTCCTTTTGCTATTGATTTTAATTAATTTCATTCTGTTGGCAGAACAAATTTTTAATATTTAAATTCCTTTACATTTATTGGGGCTTCATTTTATAATGTAATATATCATCTCTCAAAGGGAATGTTTTCTGTGTTTTTGCTGGAGTGTTCTTTAGAAATCTGTTTCATGTAGTTGTTTTACCATGTTGTGCAAGTCTTCTGTTTATCTATTGATATTCTGCCTATTGTTTCACCCATTATTGAAAGTGACATCAGTTGTAGGTTCTAAAATTTCTCCTTTTTCTTTTTAGTGGTAACTTGATGGTTGGATAAAAATGTCTTTAAATAATTTGAACCAATAATTATTTAATCCTTTGCTAAGGGACCCTCTAGGTTTGTGTGATGTATGTGTGTATTGATATATTTTAACAAAATTTTATCTTAGCCTTCACTTCCTGCTTGTATAGGGCCTCAAATTCAGCAAAATTGAAATACTGAGGCATTGTTACATCTTTTATATCACCAGGAATATGTAAGATATTTATAAAAATCTCTATGTGCATCTCATTCTTCAGGTTTTCTTTTAACTTTGGACCACCCTCCCATTGTTTAATGTGATTTTGTCATGCTATATTTTAAATTTTGGTTATTCAAAAATATATTTTCCTTTATGGTTTCTAGTTTTGGTATCTTGCTTTAAAATCCTAAGTTATGCCAATGTTGAATGCACATATCTTTCAGAATGCTAAGGTTGTTTATTTTTCTTAACATTTTATATGCCTGTGATTTAACTTAGTGTCAGCCGTGAGACATAATTTATTATTTTCTACCAGGTGATATTTCTTACATTGAATAATATTTAATCCTTGTTTTATTTTATTAACTGAAATATACAACTTTTAATCGGTCAAATTACTGTATTATTAATGTGTAGTTAATGACCTCATATTTAAGTCCATTATGTCTATTTGATCTCTACCATCACATTATTGTAATAACTAATTTATTTCAATGTCTAATAGGGCCAGTCTTTCAATTAATTAACTTTATTATTTTTCTTTCTTATTTTCCTAAGCTAGTCTCACACATTTATATTTTTAATAGTCTTGAAATTGTTTTTCAAATTTAATCTGCACATATCGTATTAAAACTGATTTAAAATCAGTTTCATTGGGCTGGGCCTGGTGGCTCACGCTTGTAATTTAACCATTTTGGGAGGCCAAGGCGGGCAGATCACATGCTAAAAGAACTGCAACAACAAATTTACCCAACATGGTGACAAGTGCCTTTAATCCCAGCTACTCCTGTGTCCGAGACATGATAATCACTTGAACCCAGGAGGCAGAGTTTGCAGTGAGTGGAGGTAGTGCCACTACACTCCAGCCTGGGTAACACAGTGAGACCATGTCTAAAAATTAATAAATAAATAAATAATTAAAAACAGTTTAACTAATAATTTACAGTGATTTTAAAGATTAACCTGAGTTAATATCCTTTTCCAAATATAATTTATTTATGTTTATAAATTTTACATATTGCTTCTTAACTATGAGTAAAGTTTTGAAGTTATTTTATTATAGAGACTGAATATTTATTAATTGATTTATTTTAGGTACTTTATTTTTATCGTTGCAATTTATTTTATATTATTTTATTTATTTTTATTTATTTATTTTTTATTTTTTTTTGAGAAGGAGTCTTGCTCTGTCCCCCAGGCTGGAGTGCAGTGGGACCATCTCAGCTCACTGTAAGCTCCACCTCCTGGGTACACGCCATTCTCGTGCCTCAACCTCCCAAGTAGCTGGTACTACAGGCACCTGCCACCACACCTGGCTAATATTTTCTTGTATTTTTAGTAGAGACGGGGTTTCACCATGTTAGCCAGGATGATCTCGATCTCCTGACCTCGTGATCCACCCACCTCAGCCTCCCAAAGTGCTGGGATTACAGGTGTGAGCCACCATACCTGGCCTATTGTTGCAATTTAAAATTTGAATTTTTTAAAAAAATTTATATTTCAAGTATTATATAGTCGTTTGAATGAGACAAATAATTCTACAAGGAGCAACTACAAAAGCTGATTTTGTGTAAAAAATTATCTAGAGATATCAGAGAGTAGAAGCAATCTGTACTACCTAAGCACAAAATGTATACAGAGAAATGATATCAGAGAGCTCAGCTAAGGGTCTACAGCTACTTGGGGAATTTAGAAATTTGGGATATAGAAAAAGAGGTTGAGTATTCAGATTTTGCCTGGAAGAAACCTACTGGTAGGGGGGGACCAGAAAAGACACCAGCCTAAATTGTCTCATAAGTTTGAAGAAGTAAATTTGGTGCCTTGAGGGGTAGAAAAGGGAGGGCAGAGAACTGGGCCTCATACACGTTGCCAGTTTTTTCTTCAAGCCTCTGTTCTGGATCTTAAAAGCACATGGGACACAAAGCCAAGAAGGAAAGCCACTGAAGGGCAGAGTGCTTTCTGCGTCCTTACTGCACGGAGGAAACAAAAATGAGAGTTCAGGATCGGGGGAAACATGGTGAATACACAGATACTAATCTGGAAAACATGGAAGAATAAACCAGAGGAGCAGGAATGAGCAGAGATGGACAAAGTCTAACCAAACTACCAAGCCTTAACTCAGCACAGTCCTCACTTAATTAAAGAGATCAACCCTCAGACCATTATCCAAGTAGACTGAACTGAATAGATTCTATGCACAGATCCACACACACATATAAATTTACAGATGCATTTAATATATATAATATATTTAAACAATCAAATATCTATATATAATACATTTAATTCATGACAAGTCTATGCTTCTATATAGAGGAGAAAAAGTAATATTTTTCATATGGTTATGCATATTCTAAAAATAATTATTAGCCCCACCATGTACCATACAAGTAAAATCCATATTGACTTTAGAAATAAATATGGAGGTAAACTAAGTTAGCTTTTGGAAAAAAAGAAAGAAAGTATTTTAATATCCTTGGAGTAGGGAAGTATTGTATAAGTGAAGTGCAAAATGTGCTAAACAAAGAATAAAAGACAAATCGGATTGTATTAAAATAAGAACTACTGTTTCTCAAATGAATACTGCTAATAGAATGAGACAACAAGCCACACAGTGAGAGGTAATTGTGATATATATCCTGCAAAACACTTACATTCATAATGTCTAAACTTCCTACAGATCAACAAGAAAAACCCCAATGCTTCAATAGAGGGGAAAAAGGCTAGGTACTAGAATAGACAGAGTTCATTCAAGTGAATATCTAAGTAGTTAATAGACAAGAGAAAATAATCAAACACATTATTCATAAGGAAAGTAAAAATTAAAGTCACACTGAGAGACTGCTATGGTTTGAATATTTGTCTCCTCCAAACCTCTTGATAAAATATTATCCCCAGTGTTGGAGGAGGGACTTAATCGGAGATATTTGGGCCACAGGGGCAGACCTCTTATGAATAGACTAATGCTCTTCCTTGGGTGTGAGTCAGTTCTTGTTCTATTACTTCCCAGGAGAGCTGGTTGTTAAAAGATCCTGGTACCACCCATGCTCCATCTTGCTTCCTCTCTTACCATGTAATCTCTAAACACTCTGGTTCCCTTTCACCTTCTATCATGAATGGAAGTAGCCTGAGGCCCCCAACAAATGCAGGTGCAATCCTGTGACTTGAACTTTTCCTGCCATCAGAATTGTGAATGAATTAAACCTTTTTTATATATATAAAAAATTACCCACCCTCAGATATTTCTTTATAACAACATAGAACAAACTAAGATAGATACCAATACACATCCAACAGAATGGCTAATATAAAAAAGTAGAAAGTGGCTAATGCTATGACATTGAAGATGTTTGAGCTACAATGTACTTTACATACAACCACTTTGGAAAATTGTTTGACATATTTCTAAAATCAAATATACCTCATGACCTAAACATTGCACTATAAATAAATACATTATCTGTAGAAATGGGCATATATGTTATATATGATTTTACTTCCTTCAAACAAAAATGAGTATCCATTGGTAGTAGGACTAATTACTAATACCTAAAAACTTTTAAAAAGTTCAAAGACAGTAGCATGGATATAGAAGATGTGGTACATTTGTTCAATAAAATACTTTCATGACCATACTTAATATAGTGTATATTTTAAAACTGCCAGAAAGGAAAACTTCGAATGTCTCAACACAAATCATGATGGACAAGTGAGGTGACACATATGTTACTTAGCTTAATTTAATCATTCCACATTGTATACATACATTAAAACATCACATTTTACCTCATGAACATATACAAATTATGATTTTTCAATTAAAATAATATTAATGAAATTTTTTAAAAATAAAATTTCAAAAAAGATACAACTCAGAAATTAAAGTAAATGAACTACAAATTTACAGAGTAATATGGATGAATCTCACAAACATATGGCTGAGCAAAAAGAGCCAGACACTAAACAATGCATTCTGCATAAATATTAGAGTTTGACATGTTTCATGAGTCACACTAGCAATTATGTCTTCATCGAGGTGCTGGAAATAGGATTGTGACTACTCTACAAGAATTAATTGAGTTTAACACTTTTGATTTGTTAACTTTATGTATGTATACAATATTTATCTATATATACATATAGCTTTCTTTGGAAAATATTTCGCTCACTCTGTCTTGCTCATTTGATTTCTCTCCTTTAAGTGCCTTCTTGCATAGTCTTTTAAAATAGAAACTCTCTAAAGGCATGATACTTGGTTTTTTCCTGCTCTTCAGTAGAGAAACTGGAACTACGAATGCCTACTAGGATGCTAATTTGGGAAAGAAGCATGATGTGATGAGGTCCTAAATCAAGAATAGTAGCAGGGGATTGTAAAAAGAAAAAACAAACAAATGAACAAAAAACACAACTATAAGAAAGGAGGCATTTCTAATATAACATAATGGAAGAAGTAAGGGATAAAGGAGAAAACTAAATCAAAGCTAAATGCCTTCATCCTAAGGGTCCAAGCAAATTTTATTGCACCAAAAAATGAACTCATACATAGGCAAATGCCCATAAATTTCCACCTATCTATTTAGTAGCTCTGTGTAATAGTCAATGTGAAATAAGTCCTCATGAGGTCACTCAAGATTCCTGTGCACATTTCGTAGAATGTGCCTGCTTGTTAAATGTGTACTGAGAAGAGGCCTCATAAAATCAGGAACAACTGAATTAAGGGTCCATTGAAAAGTTTTTAATGAGAATATATGTGATCCAAATGCCAAAATAGGATTGGGGTCCATTAGAAGGTTAATATGCTATTTATAAAACATAAGAGGTTGCAGAAATTATATATTTAGATATTGGCTATCATAAAGCAAAGAGAACATACTACAAAAGTGGCTCTCTCTCCAATGGCCTGCATCATATCATGTACTTATAGCATTCTAAAAGAAAGAATAGGATTAAAGCTATCAGACAGAGGAAGATTACATTAGAGACACATCCAGTGATCTTTTATTGCTAAACTCTGCTCTGTTGCTGATTTCAATTTTAGCACGGTATGCTTTGTAGTCTCAGTGATGCACTTGGTTTGAAGCAGATGACATTAGCTAGATCGCTTAAAGCTGCACTGGAACCTCAGAACAGCATTATTTCAGGAGACATCTTTCTTTATATACAAATACACAAAGGTTCTTTAGATGGCTTCATCTATCTTTGCATTTTGCTTTGTGTTTTGTTAAAGAAACCATGTGTAATAATCACCAGAACAGCTTTGCAGGTATCACATATTTCAGATAATGAAGCAATTATAAAATTCATTTAGTGCTTCTGAAAAGGGTAAACAACAATATATTTACAACATACCAGATGGTAAATGAATATCATGTTTATTTTATATTTTTATGCTAAAATCTTATGTGCAATATACATTCCACTCATCAAGGTGTTTTAGAAAAAACACAGTGTGCTTGCTTATAAAGCTCCTTCTGCAATTTCTGAAACAGTGTGCAGTAAAAAGTTTTCAGAATCAGTTATAACCAAAGCAAATTTGTATCAGTTGCCTTATTTTATAACATTGTATTCAATATGTATTTTAGCAAAGCTTACTTTCATACCTATTATCTTATTTAACCTCAAATTATGGGTATCCTTTAATATTGAGAATCAGGAATAAGTACACTTGTAAGGTCAGTTTGTGCTCAATTATGGCCTTAGTTCTGTTTCCACCAAACACTTTTCAGGAAGTCCCTTAAGTAACTCTCTTAAACTAAGTAATCTCTTTTTTAAAATTGCGAAAGAATGGCCTTTTCAACAGATGGTGTTGAGACAATTGAATATCCACATGCAATAGAAGGATGTTGGAACCCAGATCCACACAATATTAAAAAAAAAATACATAAAATTAACAAAAAAAAAACTCCAAATGGATCACATAGCTAAATGAATCTAAAGTTGTAAGACTCTATTAAGAAAGTGAAAGATAATTCACGGAATTGAAGACAATATTATCAAAATAAAATATCTAATAACATACATATATTCAGGATATATAAAGACATCATACAAATTAACAATAAAAAGACAAATAACCCAATTTACAAATGATAAAACAAGATTTGAGTTGACATTTCCCCAAACACACACAGAAGTCACATGAAAAGGGCTCAACTTCATTAATCATTGGTTGAACATAAGTCAAACCGCATTGAGGTACTGCTTTACACTCACTAGGATGCCTGTACAAAACGATAAATAATACAAAAAGTTTGAGGACAATGTGAGTAAATTCAAACCTTATATATTGTAAAGTGGTGCAGCCACTTTGGAAAAAGTTTGGTAGTTTCTCAATATGTTAAACATAGAGATACTTATCATTCAGCAATTCTACTCCTAGTGTATTTCCAGAGTATTGAAAATGTGTGTCCACATATAAACTTGTACATGACTATTTATAGTGGCATTATTCAGAAAAGCTAAAAATGAAAAAAAAAATAAATCACCATCAAATGATGAATGGAAAAACAAAATATGATATAGCTCCCTAAATACTCTTTCCCACTTAAAAATAATAGTGTTGCTTGAATATATTATTTGGAAATATAAAGAAAAGGGGTACTGATATAAGCTACAATACGGATGAACTTTGAAAAAATTATGCTACATGAAAGAAGTCAGTCATAACACATCGTTAATTTGTATTAAATACTCACAATAGGCAAATTCATGGAGACAGAAAGTACATTAGTGGTTGCCAGGGAGTAGGAGAATGGAGAAGCACAAAATGTGTCTGTTAATGAATATCGAATTTCTTTTGTAGGTGATGAAAATATTCTTAAATTAGGTAGTTACGATAGTTGCAAAACTGTTACTACACTAAAAGGCACTAAAGTGTACACTTTAAAAAAATGAGCATTATATGATGTGAATTCTATCTCAGTAAATCTATTGTTAAAGAAAATAATAATGAGGAATCTCTACATATTCATATTGAATAAGTAGAGTAGGATATATTAAGTGAAGAAAGCAAGTTACATAAAAATGTACAGCAGGTCCTTGAATAATGTCAGTTTGCTTAATGTCGTTTCGTTATAAGGTTATTATAAGTTTGATAAGGAAAAAAATCTATTCTCGGCAGGAGTCACAGTTTATATGGAGTTTGCATGTTCTCCCCATGTCTGCCTGTGTCTTATCCAGGTAGTCCATTTTCTACCCATGTCCTAAAGCTGTGCATGTCAGGTGAATTGGTTTGTCTACATTGTTCCAGTGTGAGTGTGGGTGTGTGTGAGGGTGCTCAGCAATGGGATGGCATCCTGTCCAGGGTAGGTTCCGCCTTGTATCCTGACCTTCTGGAGTAGGCTTCAGCCACCTGCAACCTTGAACTTGAATAAGTAAGGAAATAATTGTCTTACTTGTTTTTATTATTCTTTCTTAAATGTATATATAGCTTACGTTTATTTCCATGTTTAATATTAGATATATGTGGGATTTTTATTTTAAAGTTTGATGATGTTTTTGTGATGAGAAATATGCCATAGGAACTTAACTCTTTCTAATATCAATTAGCCTATGGTAAAATTGGTATTGTTAAATGTTGTTTTGCTTAAAGTCAGTTTTCAAGAACCTATTGACAATGTAAAGTGAGGATTTATTGCATATAACATCAGCTGTCTAGCTGGGGAAAAAAAGGGAAGAATGTGAATAAATACACATATTTTCTTATTTATTAATAAAAGATGAAACCAAAAAATTAATATAAAAATCACTGTTACCTGTAGGAGGAAAAAAGAACAAGAATTGGGAAATAGATATAGAAATGAACCCCCTCCGTTGGGCGCCTGTAATCCCATCACTCTGGGAGGTTGAGGTGAGTGGATCACCTGAGGTCAGCCTGACCAACCTAGGGAAACCCCTTCTCTACTAAAAATACAAAACTTAGCCGGGCGTGGTGGCGAGCACCTGTAATCCCAGCTACTCGGGAGGCTCAGGCAAGAGAATCGCTTGAACCTGGGAGGCGGAGGTTGCAGGGAGCCGAGATGGTGCCACTGCACTCCAGCCTGGGTGAGAGAGAGGCTCCAACTAAAAAAAAAAAGAAAAAAGAAAAGAAAAAAAGAAAAAGGAAACCCTCTCTTTTGTAGGTTTTACTTCGGTACTTATATATATTTTACATAGATATACAAAATAATTAAGAACTAGTCCCTAAGTATTGATAATCAACAATAAATTTAAATAAGTAAACTAATGTCATAAATTATTAGTAAAACAACACAAAGAGAAATTATGCTGAGTCAATTTAAGAGTTTACGATATGGTAATTTCGTCATGCATCCTTACTTGGATATGCCCTTAGGATAAAAAGAATTAAAGGAAAAAATCTTGAACTCGTTGCGCTCATTATTTTGTTGGTAGTGTTGATATTCCTAACCTGATGCTGCTCCATGTGTATTGAGAGATAAAGCAAATGAGTTATTATACCAGTGTAATCTAGAAGTAGGATTTTTTTTGGTGTGGGAACTACAGATATAAATTTCTGAGGTTAAATAAAGTCTCCGTAGTCCTCAGTGAAAGTACTAATAGGAATAAGTTATGGTGCATTTTATCTTAAAATTCTGCCTCTGTTCACTAATTAGGAACCCTAATTAAGGTGATCTGTCAACTGTGTTAATTGGCAACACTCCCTGTGGTAAACAGGATCCCTGATAGGTAAATAACACTTGATCCAAGGATTCTATGTATGAATCATAAATATCTTATGTAAAGCCCCAGTATTGGGCTTCCCTGGATGTGGTGACTTTGCCCTTAATGAGTTAGACTCTGAAGCTATGTCTATGGAGTTAAGATATTTTTAAATCCTTTGAGACATGTAGCTTCTAAGATAGATCAGATCCCTCACTTGCCTGAAGTAAGCTTTATTCCCTTGACCCTGAGCTTCTTGGGGAGGGGTGGAGATAGCTCCTGGAAATCTATGTAGGCAGGTGTACAGGAACTACTTCCACTGAAAACAAACGCTTGATACTGACCTGCTGGCAAGCTGTGTTTCCTCTTTCTTTGTCCTTCTATGTAAATGTGATGTCAAATGTCACCTATGATAGTCTTGTGAGTTGGAACACATATTAGAGCCTAATAAGACAACCTCCTCTTGGATGATGAAGAATTTAATGCGAACGCACACATACATACAGTCTATCCACTGAAACACCTAGGAACAGTGACTATGCCATGAGCACCAAGGTTTTGCTCTCTAAATACTCTTTCCCACTTGAAAAAAAATAGTGCTCTTTGAAAAAATTAATTCTAGGTTTGGGGCACAAAGTGCCCAAGACATGCTTCGAAATCCTGTACCAGAAGACAAGAAAGTTACCAAAGCTTTCACGGATCATATCAAAAAGGACTTAGGGACCCAACTTGAAGAAGCTCCAATTGTCAAACTATTTTGAGTTCGCCTCAAACTACACCCTGACTGAAAGATCTGGAAGGATTACGTTGGCTACTGGCTCTATGAAACCACATTAGAGTTGACTTAAAGCAACAAGCAGTTCTTGGTGTCAGCTTTGCCTCTGCACGTGTCTGCAGCCCCAGGCATCTCTGAGAATATCTGGTCCCTAGTGTGCACCATAAGCTTTTTATGAAGGATTAAGAACACTTACTCCTCTTCACACAGATGTGAAGGCACAATAGTACAGATGCACATGATAGTTTCTGAAATTTCGATATAAATAATGAAAGTGTATTGAAGAAAGAAACAGACTTTGGCATCAGAAGAAATGAATTATATCTACAATCTATCATTTTCTAGTCATTTTACTCTGAAAAGATATATCATCTCTGTGACCCTCAGTTTCATCAATGAAATGTAAAATTTGAATTAAGAAGATTTGAGACATTATTTGTTTCCAAATTCCATGATTTTATATAATTAACATTATTCTAAAAAGATACCAAATATTTATCCCCAGAATTCATTAGTCAGGGTTCTCTAGAGGGACAGTACTAATGGAATTTATATAAGTGTGTACATATATACACACACATATATATGAGTTTATTATTAACTCACATGATCACAAGGTCCCACAATAGGCAGTCTGCAGGCTGAGGAGCAAGGAGAGCCAGTCCGAGTTCCAAAACTGAAGAACTTGGAGTCCAGTGTTCTAGAACAAGAAGCATCCAGCACAAAAGAAAGATGTAGGCTGAAGGCGAAGTCAGTCTCTCTTTTCACATTTTTCTGCCTGCTTATATTCTAGCCATGCTGGCAGTTGATTAGATTGTGCCTACTTAGATCAAGGGTGGGACCTCCTTTCCCAGTCCACTGACTCAAATGTTAACCTCCTTTGGCAACATCCTCACAGACACACCCAGTATCAATACTTTGTATCCTTCAATCCAATCAAGTTGACACTCAGTATTAACCATCATTGCAACATGTAAGTAGGGTCAGGTTCTTGGATGTGAAAGTTCAAACACAATGACGAATACACTGTAGACACTTAATATATGGTAGGTATCATGATTATGGTGATAATTTCAAAATCTTTACTAATTTTTGTATACATTTAGATGAGAAAAAGTAACAAATGCACCTACAGCTACAGGTTCCTTCTTATCATGTGTTGATGAAGCAATTTGTTACATGCAAGATAGATACAGGGCTTTCTCTTGTTCCTAGATTATATGATTTTATATATATATTATATATATGGTATGCCATTGATTAAATAACACTATTTTACAGAGAGAAAAATAAAAATATACTTACATTTATTTAATCAATCACTGGCTTCTCTGATTTATTATTAGAAAAATATGACAAAATCTAATATTCTGTCTTTCAATTTTTTGAAAATCTTAAATGAGGCTTTATCTGTAATTACATAACTCATAATTATATATTAATGAGCTTGAATTGGTTATTTTTCTCACCTATAAAAGAAAAACTTATGTGTTGCACAAAGACATTTTTAAAGGTAGTAGCTCTTCAGAAGGGAAGCTTCAAGAAATTTCAAATAATTTTTTGTTTTTAATTTGATATAAAATGAATTTATTTTATATTTAAAAATAATGTAACTGGGCCATAAAAAGTATAATGCTAAAAAATAAACACTAGATTTATCAACATTATAGAAAAGTGCAACTTACCAATGTATATGGTTACTTTTATATGCAGAAAAACTAACCTTTAAAAATTGATCAAGTATGCTATTTATTTACTGCAGATTTATCTTAAAAGCTCATAAAATTTATGTATGTCAGTATTTCTTATATTGTAAAGAAACATTGAATCTGACTGACGGGTTAATTTCTAGTACATGATATTTTAACAGAGTTATTGTTAAATAATTTAGTTAAATTTGTCTATGAACAGTTATATCTGAATGACATAAACAGACCCTTGAACCAAAAAAAAAGTGACCTTACTAAAAATTGGTAGGCTTTTATTACAATAGACTTTATTTAAAATAATCAGTGGGAATGTACTGAAATGTGCACCTTTTAGTTTGGAGCAAAGTTTAAAGAAATCTAAAAACATTGTGCATCTGTGTCTAAAATGAGCAATATGAGAATATCTCTCGCTTCGTTATTATAAATAAGTGGTTATACTTTTAATATCCTAAAGTAAGTTGCCCATGTATGGTGGCTCAGGCCTGTAATCCCAGTAGTGTGGAAGGCCGAGGTCAGCAGATTGCTTGAGCCCAGGAGTTTGAGACCAGCCTGAGCAATATGGCGAAACTGTTCTCTAGAAAATAGAATAAAATAAAAAGGAAAAAAAGTGTAAGTTCATGGGGAAGTGAGCTACAATTTGTATCTTGGTTAACCATGCATATGAGGAACCTGGTTTCTTCAGATTATACATTTCTTCTTATGGAAAGTGAAGCTTTTATTTTTTGTAATAATTCCCTATTTTATTAAGGTAATTTCTTCCTTTTGTAGATTTATGTCTGCAAAGCTAAATTTTACTTACTTTAAACATAAAATGTGCCAAAATTGTGTTCTGTCTTTTTGACAATATATATGTCCTGTGTCTGTGCTAGTGAAATGTTTTCCTGGGAGTAACGTCTTTTTCTCTGCATTCTTGTACATTCACAGCCAAGAGCATTCTTGATAAGAAGAAAGGGAATGAGAAGAAATAAAAGGGAGGAAGAGAGGAAGGGAAAGATGAGAGAAAGACAATTCTGATATCAATGATAACAACAGATCCTATTCGTATGTGAAAAAACAATTTGTGTTAAAATTATACTTGTCGCCTTGAATATAATACATAATTTTACATAATCCTAATGGCAATCCTGTGATATAGGTGTTAATATTCCATTTTTATAGATTAAGAAGATAAGGATTAAAGGGTTTAACATAGTTCCCTGAGCTGAAGGAGACATTCAGCTGTTTTATCTTATTCCATAAATATTTTTACACATATCCTATCCATTTTTTGTATCATCTCTTATAAAATTAGATTATTTTATCTGATTGTTTTGGGTGGGTGTAGGAAAGAATTTTGATTAAATAATTCATACATATAAAAATGTCATGACCTAAAAAGAGGAGAAATACTTAATTACTTAATCTAAACTGCATGCTTCGAGCTGGATAATTTGACAGGAATAACCATCTTTCAATTATATCAACAATATTAAACTAGGGATGCAACTTTTTATGAAATCTGCTGATCACTAGTGAAGACATATGTTACTAATGATGCACTGGCTTTCCAACTTGTTTTAAAATGATTAAAGTGTTTTCATGAATACATTAAATTAAGAGGAAATAGAAAATGTATTTGAAGAATCTGAATCGAGTGGAACCATATATAGTTGATGATTCATTTGGTGGATACCATGTCACCATGGATTCATTTCTTTTCTTTTGATAAAGCAGCGTTCATAATGTATATCTTGGAGGTACATTATCTATCAATAAATCTACACACACATTTGAATGTCAAATTTCTCATTAAAATCATGTGGGTGATCTTTGGATTTCTCCTATAAACATACGCTCAAATACATAGTTTTGATCTTCCCCTAAGTAATTCAGAGTGCTACTAATCTACTCTTCACTTCTTTCCTGACTGAAAAAAAATTGTAGTCACTATCAGAAAAATCACCAGTTTCCTCATTGCTTATCCTCAAAAAAGATTGTATATGCATGTTTTAACAAACATGTGATTCTTTTTAATTTTCCAGCCAAAGCAAGGAAACCAGGTCATCAGGAATGTATCAATTACATAAGCAAACTTCCCTTTGTGCATTGATTCCTTTCAAGAAAACTTTTCCTCTTGAAATAATGTTTTTCGCGGAGCAAGATGGCCGAATAGGAACAGCTCCAGTCTCCAACTCCCAGCGCGAAGGACACAGAAGACCGGTGATTTCTGCATTTTG
>NW_012116055.1:2068989-2086742 GCF_000951035.1 Colobus angolensis palliatus
AAAAAAAAAAAGAAATAATGTTTTTCCTCTATATTTAAAAAGTGTGAGGATGACATTTTGTAGCCCATCACAGGTGACCCTTCGCTGTGGTTTCCCCACAGGATGTAATCTGGGCTATATTTACTTATAAAAAGCCTAAGTCTAAATCCAGATAAGCAATTGGCAGCCAAGCTAGATGCCGTCAGGGGGTCTTCAGGGATTTTTTGCTTTAAAACTTAAATACCTTGGCATTGAAGTTGCAATAATGTTACCAACACCTCACACTTGATTAAAAATGTATACTCCCTGGGGCTCATGGTCAAGATTTTAGACCTTTCTCCAGCTGATGAACTTGAGAGAATAGTTTCTCTCTCTGGTAATTTCAAAAAATAAAACTAAAGCGAAAGGTGATGTTTAAATGCAAATAGTAAAAAGCATTTTGACACATTCATATCAGGCCTCCTCACATTTAACCAGATTGCAAGGTGTTTATCCACAGTTTTCTATTTCTAGAATCTCCTCTGACTTCAAAACCCTGTACTCTGTGTGGACATTATTGTATGAGTGCATTGCAGCCTGCTTTGTTCATGTTTCTTCCAAGTGATTTCTTTTATATTATCTACGTAGGACTTTGGATTTGATCTCAAAAAATGTTATATTTGGGACAAACATTTTTGAGCTTTAAAAAGTATATGTTTTCAGATGAAAACTGGAGGCTAAGAAAAATTAGGTGATGTCCTCAATATTCATTAGCTAATTCTTGTTAGGCCACTCAGATAAGAGACTCCCATCTTCTGTGTTTTCTAATTTTGACAGATCAGCTAGTCTGCTCAGGCCCTCATACTCAGTTTACAAAGTTTATTCTCATCTGCATAAATTTCCCACTAGCACCTGGTTTCTGTGTCTACCATGAATAGAGATGTTTAGCACCAATATCTCTAGACTCTAAGCATAAAGGTTCTGAAATTTCTTAACGTCTTTGAAGGGCAAAAATGAAGCTCAACCAGAGTGCTTAGAAGCTATGTATGGTTCTTAATCCTGGATATGATCAGGGAATTCAGACAAAGCCAAAGTCGCAGCAGTGTTTTGAAGCCAAAACAATTTTGATTCAATGCCAGTTCTGTGCCTTGTCTAGCACTGTGATGTGAAAACCTCCTCAAGATCTTTGTTTCACAAATTCTATATCTCTCCCAAATCATCTGCGATATACGTGGTTTTAAAAATAAGAAATATAAAGTTTTGCCTATTTTAAGATGAGAGAAGTAGTTTGAAAGACAAGTAGTTGACAGATGATACGTTGATTTTCAACTATTTGTTTATCTGACCTCATGTTCTTTACCATCATCATTTGGTATCATTCATAAAGACAGGTCCAAAGCTGATCTGTTACGCCAAACAGGTAAGTTGTGGAAGCAAAGGAAGGATACTTGAAGGAAATTAAAAATGCTATTCCAGGGAACCCATTAATGATAAGAAAGCAAAACAGACTTTTTGCTGATATTGAGAAAGTTGTAGTAGTCTTCATGGAGGATCAAGCCAGTCACATTTCCTTAAGCCAAAGCCTAATCCAGAGTAGGTTCTTAACTCTCTTCAATTTTATGAAGGCTGAGAGAGGTGGGAATGCTGCAGAAGAAAAGTTGGAAACTAGCTGAGATTGGTTCATGAAGCTTAAGGAAAAAAGCCATTTTCATAACATAAAAGTATAAAGTGAAGCAGCAAGTTATGACATGTTATAGAAGTTTCAGCATGTTATCCAGAAGATCTAGCTAAGTCACTGATTAAAATCTAGCTAAGATCATTTTTTAGTGGCTACACTAAACAAAAGCTTTCAGTGTAGACAAAACAGCCTTGCATTGAAAGAAGGTGCCACCTAGAACTTTCCTAGCTAGATAGAAGTTAATGCCTGGCTTCAAAACATGGTCTGACTCTGTTGTTAGTACTAATGTGGCTGGTAACCATAAGTTGAAGCCAATGTTCATTTACCATTATGAAAATCCTAGGGCCCCTAAGAATTATGCTAAATCTACTCTGTGCTGTATAAATTTAATAATGAGGTCTGGACGGCAGCATATCAGTTTTCAGCATGGTTTACTAAACAATTTTAGCCCACTGTTGAAACCTATTGCTCAGAAAAAAAAAAAAAAATCCTTGCAAACTATTATGGCTCATGATCATTAGCACTGTTTATCAAAAATTATTTCTAAATTAAGCTGTGCATATGTTTTTTAGACTTAATGCTATTGTATACTTAATGCACTACAGTATGGTATAGACAAAACTTTATATTCACTGGGAAACCAACAGCTTTGTGTGACTCACTTTATTGCAACATTGCTGTATTGCACTGGTCTGAAACCAAATCTGTAATATCTCTGTGGTATGCCCATATTTGATTTTGAGAAGTTGTCAAAAAATGTCAAAAGATTTAAAACATTTGCTTAAGATAAGCACACCAACATGGCACAAGTATACAAATGTAACAAACCTGCACGTTGTGCACATGTACCCTAGAACTTAAAGTATAAAAAAAAAAAAGATAGTATCATCAATCATTGTAAATAATAGTCATTCATTTAACCGATGTGATAATTTAAAGCCTTTGAAGGTAAATTCAGAAAGTTACATATTGTAGAAAAACTCTATTTTAATAAAGAGGACTATTTCCTTAAGTGAGCAAAAACTAATGAAGACGACATGAATCACAGAACATGATCTTGGTAAAAGAAGACCTTTGTTTGCTAGGACAATTACCTGAAAAGTAAACAAAAACCTTATGCATTTTTTTTATTCATAGTAGACCACTATTCCAAGAAAACTTTGCTGTTTTAACAGAACCGAATTCTAGTTTTGCATCTGTGTACTTTGGATATTAATGCTCAATTTTTAGAAAAACTTGCAATTTCTTTCTAAACTTACCCAGCTTGATCATATTAACATTTTTCCAAAGAATCCTCTTCTGAAAACTTTTTACAGCTATCTTAAATCCATTCATTTTTCATCCTATAGTTTTTTTTTTTTTTTTTTTGAGACGGAGTCTCGCTCTGTCGCCCGGGCTGGAGTGCAGTGGCCGGATCTCAGCTCACTGCAAGCTCCGCCTCCCGGGTTTACGCCATTCTCCTGCCTCAGCCTCCCGAGTAGCTGGGACTACAGACGCCCGCCACCTCGCCCAGCTAGCTTTTTGTGTTTTTTAGTAGAGACGGGGTTTCACCGTGTTAGCCAGGATGGTCTCGATCTCCTGACCTCGTGATCCGCCCGTCTCGGCCTCCCAAAGTGCTGGGATTACAGGCTTGAGCCACCGCGCCCGGCCCATCCCATAGTTTTTCTTTCTCATTTGGAAACCACCAGTCATTCTACTTTATGAGAAAAATTACTCTCTTTTTCCTTGACAAAAGAACATTTCCTCATACTGTCTAGCTTTTCCTTACCAAAAACACAGCTTGCTTTCCTTGTATATTTGTATAAATTGTTTCTTATATTAATTTTAGCAATTTTAATTACATATATTAATTGGAATTATTAATCCTTAGTGACCTTAATTTTCAGTGAACACCAAGAAGCAAGCAATTGTGAAATGTCTGTCATACTAGCAATCTGTGGATTGGAGAATCTGTGAATCACAATTTCTTGAAACGTATGCTTTCTCATAGTATAATTTGTTGATGTGGCACAAAACATGTTTAGTAACAATCCCAAATATATTTTTAGTCTCTCTGTAATAAAAACTATGGAAGAGACAAAATCCTATCTATTTTCTTAAGTTTTTTTTTTTTTTAATTGACCTCTAGCCCTTCTTTGTGTATACACATTTCCTTCAGCCTCAACTTTCCATCCTATCTTTGATTATACGTGATAAGAATGTTAAACCTTCTGACATAGAAAGTCCTTTTTTTCATAGAAATTTAAAAATCTTACTTAAATCTACATAACTCTTTATTAACAATTATGCTTGGATTGCTTATGAAGATGAGATATCAAATAGGTTGCCATATCTTGAGTTATTTTTCTTGCTGACAAATTTTGTAATATGAAGATAACATTTACTTATTTTACTAATAAATCCAGGTAGGAAAAGTTGTATATCTGTATTATATTTAATACTGATAATTATGAAGATAGGACGGTATTAATCAAATAAACAATATTCTTAAATACCAAAGATTTCTCAAGACACATGAACTTGAAAAGCATTTGGGTTAGTTCTATATTTTTCAGGGGAAATAATTTATGTGTTTATTTTTCTTTAAGGCAATTAAATAGATCTTGTTTACAATCTAATTTTGGCAATATCATATGAAGATAAAAAATATCACACATATATCCCTTATAGAGGCATACAAAATTATAACTACGTATCAGGTACATTAATACAAAACTCCTTAATTTATTAAATAATATCTAAATCCAAATAATTTTTCTCTGGCTGGTGAAACAAGGCTTTTTTTGTTTTGTTTGCTTGTTTGTTTTTTTCCCAGATGGCTAAAATTTTAGACTAATATTTGTGAAGAAATATTTTAAGATTTTTTTATTTGCCCTCTGTAAAGAACCTTTTAAAGAGCCAGTATTTGATTCATTCAATCTTTTAGATGTCTCTTTGTACCAATTAAAGAATGCATCTCATTGCTTTTGTTGTGTTTTAGATCTTTTCTAAAGTGCCTTGCAAGTTAACAATTTTATTTGAGTTAAAACTTTGCCACTGTGTTCACTGTAATTCTACATTGTCCTTATTAAGGCTAACTCAGTTTTCAAACAATAAACAGATTTTGGGACCATGATTTTCATGCATAAACTTAGCTGATGTCTCAATCTCCTGGAGTCTGAAACCCCTTAGATTTGGAGGAATTCAGTTTCAAAAGGTATTTATTTACCTGGCTCTAACTGACAGAATCTAATCAGGTTAATTTTTGGATTCAATTTAATCCTAGACCTAGTCCAGTAATAACTGCTCAAATGAAGTTGGATAGTTCAAATCACAAATTTGTGGAGCTCCAATCTGTGAGCAAACTCATTCATGACCTCCAGCTGATGTGAGATCAATGCGCAAAATGGGCCCTGGATAGTACCTTCATTTGCTCAGTTGGTGCTCCCTGGAGGTCACTAGAGGTCTTCAGTTCCCGCTTTTAATGCCAAACTGTTAAAAGAAAACTTTAGACGCATTGCATTTTGCATAATTTATTTCAGCAAATAATGATCCATATATTAGGAAACACTGCAAACCGGGAGAGCTAGTTCAACCAGCAAAGTGGGCAGGCGATATTTATAGAGAGAGAAAAGATGTAACTTATAGCAACAACTTGATTGGTTACAGCTCAGTATTTGCCTTACTTGGATGTAGTCTAATCAGTTGGAAGCCTGTGACTGGCTGAAGCTTGGCTGCTGTGATTGCCAACACTCATCTACTTTTTACAAGAACATGGCCTTAAGTTGTAATTTATTCACATACTAAGTCAGGTTGTCATTCACTATGTAGGAATTCAAAGTATAGAGGCAGTTATTAGGCCAAATTTTATTTAATTTGACAATATCAAGTATTTATCATTCTTTTCATCCATCAATGAATAATGCAATATAAAATTTTTATATGCAGACTACAAAATGCATTATCTTCATTAAGTTATTTTACCTGATTCACAAGAATAGAATAAAATACTTCTAAAGTGCAAAAAAAAAATAGTGTCCTGAGCTTTAGTTAGCATTTTTCTATTTGTAATGTTTTTATTTTTGCCCCTTAGAGAAATGTATGCAAAACTAACTCCAATGAGAAGAACAAAGTTCATACTAAGTAAGCTACACATTGAGGAGTCTCAACGTAATCTGAATTAAAGTCATAGAATCATACATTGAGCAAGGATTTGGGGTATTAATTTTATCCATTTACTCATTTAACAGAATTTTACTGAGGGTCTCCTGTGATCAGGCATTTTACAAAGGTGAGCAAATAGAGCAAGTCCCTGTCCTGTCGACATAGTGTCTAGTCTGTATAAATATAGCATATATACCTATTGTTCTCTCCTTAATAATATACATGCTTAGCTCTGTGTGGCAGGGCACGCATACATGTAGGTATTAGTGCATTTGATTTGCTTAATTTTATAATGGATGTTCTAGCTAAGTCCAAACTGCAACTTAACTTTGATTAATTAGAAAACAATTCTAACTACAGTATCTATTTGAATGACTCAATATACACAGGGATTTTAGTTTTATAACTACAACAAGGAGAAGATGGACAGGTTAAGATGCTTTGAGCTAGAGTATACAGTGATAAATGAGCCTGGATAGACAAAATTGAGGAATATCTGAAATAACAAATAAACATATAATAAGAAGTAAACCATGAAGAAGTATTGGGATATGACCAGAGAGTAATAGTGAATGATTTTGAATTTTTAATGGAGTGGGACAGTCTTCATGAGATTTGAATTTTTAGAAAGACTATAGTGCAAATTAGGCATATAATACAAAAATGAAAAAGGAGACATTGAGACAAGGAAAGTGAGCTTTAAAAACTTTGTTGAGGCAATGTGAAAGTAGTCCCAAATGCTTATAAAACCTAATGATATACATTTTTGGATACATAAACAGATAATTTTAAAATAGTAAATTAATTTATGTATCTCTATTAATGGCATATAACATCATAGTTAACATGTCTACTTGTTATAGAAAAAGGGCATATATTCATATGTCTACTTGTTGGAGAAAAAGGGCATATATTCATATAAATACATTATATTTTCTTTGTTTTCTAGGTTATCTCATAGCTGGATTTTCTTTAATGTTAGAGGCATGGATTTAGAGAGTTGCAGACTTATTATACTACCATTGTGTGGTTGCTTTCCAATGGTTTTTCTTATGCTGTAATTGCAAATTCTTAGAGTAGATTCATATTTGAGACATATCTGATTACTACTAGGGTTGAAGCAATACTGAAATTGTATTCTCTTTCAACCAAAAAAGAAGAAAAAGAGTTCTGTCTAGGGATAGTGCTTTTAGAACCTGATATGAAAGGAAACAAATAACTACATGAAATCACAGCAAAGCTTGTGAGTTAGAATACAGTCCAGACAAAGACATCAAACAATTTAAAGAATTTGCTTCTGCCACAGATCAGAAACTTTTCTAATATTTAGAGTGACCTACACAGAAGTTTTAAAATTAATTCTGGGAAAATAATATCTATAGTCTTCCATGATATTCTTTATCAGGCTGCTCATTGCCAAAATTATCAGCTAGTCAAATTTGTCTTTGAGATTTTGTGTCTTATCTGAATTGCCTATTGGAGTCTTTATCCATCAGCCCCAGGAAGCATGCAGGGACATCATGAAAGTGCCTAGAAACCCTGCTATCATCTCTTGGATCTCTCTCTCTCATTTTTTTTTTATTTTTCTTTTGTAGAGATGGTTCTCACTATGTTGTCCAGGTGATCTTGCACTCTCGGGCTTAAGCAATCTTTCTGGCTCAGTCTTCCCAAGTGCTGGGATTACAGTCATGAGCCACCATGCCTGGCTTAGATTTTTCTCTTGAGGCAGAACCTCATAAAAAGGAGCTTCCTGGCTTCTGGCTTGAAATAAAACATATGTGCTAACTTTTTCTTAGACCCAATTACCGCTTAGTTGGCAGATAACAAATAGATTTATTAATGCTTATATGATTATATCAAGACAATCAAATTACTGTATCAAGACCTGGAAACAGCCAAATAATTTATTCATTGTAGATTATATCTCATATTAAACACAGCATAAAGCTTTTCATACAATTGTACAAATGAGTTCTAATAGGGAGAACTTACCCTGAAAAAAATCATTTTGATAGGGGTCCTTTTCAATGTCTATTTTATCACACCCCATCGTATTACTTATTCCTCCCAGTCCCGCTAAAATATGCACAAACACAAAGATATGCCTGTTAAATTAACGCAATATTTGAGCTTTGTGTTTAAGTTTCCTATGTATTTGTATCACTATTTCTCCCCTTATCTAGTCTTTTATCTCTCATTCTCATTTTTTTCTATTTATCCACCCAGATTATTGAAATAGCAATACTAATAGTAATAAAATATATAAATACTAAATAGTAAATAGAAATAGTAATAGCAAATCTTCTAATCCCTGGTGTTTTTCTATTTTTTTATATTGTAATACAATATGTAGAGAATTGGCATTAATATAATCATATTTGTGGATGAAATAAGAAATTGTGTTTTTAAGTTTATTTGACTTATAGCTGATACAGGAAAGGAGACTACAGATAATCACACAGAAAAACAAAGTACAATTTTAAAAATCCCTCAATCATGAGTATCACATTTCTATGTTCTCAAAGGATTATCTTAATATCTGATACATACCAAGTATCTGTCTCTTTGCCTCTGTCTCTCTCTCTCTCTCATTCATACACACATACACACATGCACACACACTATAATTCTTGCCATAAATGAAAAGTGGTTATGACAGCTGACATAAAAATGTCTAAGTCTCTAAACCTTTAATGAAGAAATATTCTCCTAACATTCTAGAACAATTTTATGCTATTTTTAGCTCTTATATCCAATCAATGATCAATGCCTTAAGCCAAATCTTCAAACTGTATCCAGTAACTCCTCCATTGCTACCCCACAATCCAGATCACTATTATTGCTCACCTGGACTACACTATTTGCTTCTCAGGTGGCTGCCCCCACCTATCTTCTACACAGCAGCCAGATAAATCTCCAAAACATGTATCAGATTACTCATTCCACAGCATAAAACTCTTCAGTTGCGCTCATTACACTTCACATAATAGCCAAAGATTTAAATTCACTCCAAAGAAGAATCTAAATAAATTAGCCTCTAACTTTCTCCTTGACATAATCTTCTTCCCACATGCTCCTTAAAATTGACTTTTCCATTTTCCATCTTTCTGGCTTTGCTTCAGCTTGAATATTCTCTAACGATCTATCTTCTAGTGAACTCATCACGTTTCCTCCTACATCTAATATTCAAATTGAGATATTATATTTCATTCAGAAAGTTTTATATGTTATTTTAATAAATGTGATTATCTGGTAAAGCCATCCATATGTTCATTTCTTGTGTCATTTATTTACTCTCTTTCCTTGATAAATTAATGATTATTGAAAGTATTTACCTGATAATTTCAATATCTAAATTTTTTGTGGGTCTACTGCTATTATCTTCTTTTTCTCTTGTTTTCAGTAACATATTTTCTCTTGGCATGCCTAGAAATTATTTTATTGAATGTTATGCAGTATTTTAACATTTTGTAACTATCCAGATTATATTTCCTTTATTCAAGAAAGTTTCATCTTTTCTGCTGCTGAGAAATTACTTCTTCAATTACATCATGTCTAGGCTAAATAAAGCCTAAGTTAAACTTTTCTTAGGTCTCTATTCTATCACTGTGTCACATTTGTTCCTGAAGTGAAGCTAACTGCGTTCTTTATTTTTAATTTATTTTTTCTTTTTAGTTGGGTTATGTTTCTAATCCACTTTTGTTTTCTTTTGTTTTGTTTTGAGAGGGAGTCTCACTTTGTCTCCCAGGCTGGAGTACAGTGGTGCGCTCTCAGCTCACTGCAACCCCCACTTCCCAGGTTCAAGGGATTATCCTGCCTTAACCTCCCAAGTAGCTGGGATTACAGGCACCTGCCACCAGGCCTGGCTAATTTTTGTGTTTTTAGTAGAGACAGAATTTCACCATGTTGGCCAGGCTGGCCTTTAACTCCTGACCTCAAATGATCCACCCTTCTCAGCCTCCGAAAGTGCTGGGATTATAGGCCTGAGCCACCGTGCCCAGCCTAATTCACTCTTGCAATCTCTTAATTGGTGTATTGAACCATTTACATTTTTCTTAAAAAATTTAATTTTAATTTTTGTGAGTACATAGTAGGTATACATATATTTATGAGCTATATGGAATATTTTGATACAGGCATACGGTGTGTAACAATTACATCAGGGTAAATGGTATATCCACCTCAAGCATTTATCTTTTGTGTTATAAACAATCCAATTATACTCTTTTTGTTATTTTTAAATGTACAATTAAATTAACATTGACTGTAGACACACTGTTGTGCTATCAAATACCAGATTTTCTTCATTCTAAATATTTTTTGTAACCATTAACCATTTCCTCTTTCCTCAACGTCCCTCCTACCCTGACATTACTCTTCCATCCTCTGGTAAACATCATTGTACTCTCTATCTACATGAGTTCAATTGTTTTAATGAGGTCATCTACATTTAATGTAATTATTGTTGTTAAGGCTTAAACTGCTATTTTCTGTTTGTTTTCTCTGTTTTTTAATTTTTCTGGGCTTTTAAAAAACTTTCATATTATGTCAGGAGTACATGTGCAGATTTGGCATATAGGTAAATTTGTGTCACTGTGGTTTGTTGTCCAAATTATTTCATCACCCTGGTACTAAGCCCAGTACCCAAAAGTTATGAGTTTTTTGTTTGTTTGCTCTTCTCCCTCCTCTCACCATGCACCCATAAGTAGGCCTCAGTGTCTATCATTCCCTCTTTGTGTCCATGAGTTCTTATCATTTAGCTCCCACTTACAAGTGAAAACATGCAATATTTAGTTTTCTGTTCCCCCATTAGTTTCCTAGGGATAATGACCTCCAGCTCCATACATGTTCCCACAAAAGACATGATCTTGTTCTTTTTATGGCTGCATAGTATTCTATGGTGCATATATACCACATTTTAAAATCCAGTCTCTCATTGATGGGAATTTAGGTTGACTCCATATCTTTGCTATTGTGAATAGTGGTGCAATGAACACTCACATGCATGTTTCTTTACCTACATTCTTTAAATGGAGAGCTTTACATAGAAACACTTCCTCTGTTGGTCCCTGAACTATAGTCTTGAGTCCTTGATGGCAGTGCAAGAAAATTAAACAAACAAAAATAAAAACTCTTCTCTGCTATTTATATACTTTCTCCCTAGACTTTGTATGTTCCTTCCCAATACAACTTCATTATTTACCAAATAACTTGAGAGAGAAATTATCAGTGTGCTTGAAGCCCTACTAATCTCTAATATATTTACTGTAGATCCATCATACCCTTAAAGTCTCTGTTGAAATATCTGCCCTGTAGAAATGACCTCTGGTGAGTCAAAGCTTAAGATTTTCAGCCACTAACTGGTGTTAAAAGTATTGGTAACTTTCTTTAGAAAAAGAAGTTGCAGTTCACCAACAAATCTCTGCATGCTTCAATTCTCTCCATAATCTTACCCCATCATTAATACACACACTTAAGGGAAATATTAAATGTTTTTAATAGGCACATGGAGAGTGTACAATAATTTTTCATTATCATTTACCACTACTGCCATACTATCCATATCATTATTACCTCAATTGTTCATACCACACTAGCTTCCGGAGTAGACGAAATAGAACTCTAAGCATTATTCTGAATAGCTCACTTTTTCATATCTACTATACTACTCTAAACAACTGAAACTCAAAACTTTTGAAGATTCACTCTTTATTAACTGATATTTAGATAATAAGGTCATTTATGTAGTGTCTATTATGGGTTACATCTTAAAATGAGTGAATAATATGATTTTCATTTTTGTTGTTTGAGTGTCATAAAATGCTTTCTGGTTATTTCTATCTGATTATACAAAAGAACACAATGACCTACATTTAAAGAACTTTCTCTGCTTAAGGATTGCAGCCTTCAGTGATATAATTCAGCAAGTCCTACATGATACTTTGCAAGATATGTCACAGCCAATATAAGATAGTACAGATTTTTCATGGTTATTATTAAATCCCCTAAAACCGTTGACTCATGCTGTCCTTGACATAGTAAACTTATTGTTCCTTACAAAGTCACTACAGATGTGCAGTAAACCAGAATTAATGCTTGCAACTTACATTTAAATCTTTGACACAGAAAAACACTTTTCTCTCAAGTTCAGTACATCTATTTATTATTCACACGTCTCTCTTTCAGAGCTGAAAGAAATCACAGTTGGTAGAAATACAGATTTTCTTTTCCTGTTGCTGCTGTTCTATACAAAATTTTAGTCATAGTATAAAAGGTATATCATTTTCCTAGGATATTAATTATAAGAAAATAAATCTTGGGGTAATTCAACTAACTTTGGGTAGCTGAACCCCCAAACCTGAAAAATCCACCTGTCCTAACATTAATTACCACCCATGGGAAATTCTGCTGAGTAAATAAGAAATGGATATGGCATGAGACAGTGCTATTTGTTTTGCTACTGGAAATGAGAGGAGATTGTTTCTATAGGTTTTAATGTCAGAAAAGGGAGAGTTTATTTCCAAAGTCATAGCAATCACAACATACAGATTCATAATGAACATGGATGCCTTAGATATCTAGAATATTGATCATCAATCAGTCTATCCAAATGTATTGTTTTATTATGAGTAAGTGGATGGCAGAGTTTTAAATATCCGTTACCATGGATCATGACACATATAGAAATGGCAAAATTACAGACTCCAAATCAAACTCAAACCCTAGCACTGCCATTAACTATGTGAACTTGGCTTACTTAAAATATTTTCCAGGCTGGGCACGGTGGCTCACACCTGTGATCCCAGCACTTTCGGAGGCCAAGGCAAGCAGATCACCTGAGGTTGGGAGTTCGAGACCAGCCTGACCAACATGGAGAAACCCTGACTCCACTAAAACTACAAACTTAGCCTTGCATGCTGGCACATGCCTGTAATCCCAGCTACTCAGGAGGCTGAGGCAGGAGAATTGCTTGAACCCAGGAGTCAGAGGTTGCAGTGAACCGAGATCATGCCATTGCACTCCAAATTGGGCAACAAGAGCAAAATTCCTTTAAAAAAAATAAAAAAATTATATATATATACACACACACACACACATACACACACACACACATATATTTCCCCCCTCAGCTTTCCCAGAGATGATGTGCTCATGGTTTTATTAAATGAGTTTAGACACCATTAGAGAAAGTGCATACCACCATAAAGTATATGAGCTAATGACAATTACTCCATAACAATAATTTAGTTTTCCACTGATTTCTAGCACATTACTGTAGGCAAAATGTATTACTTGCTTCTTTTTTCAGCTCTGGTGCCCCAGTGATTGTTCTCCATAACATTTAAAGATATTAAACAAGTTTATCAACAATTTAGGGTTAATGATTATATGTCTCTATGTGCTTCAATTCTCTCTAGAAACTTACTCCATCTTTAATACACATATTTAAGAGCCACATTCAATGTTTTTAGTAGACACATGAAGACTGCACAGTAATTTTTTATTTTGCTGCTACTACTATACTATCTTAAAAATAAAACACTTTGCATCAATTGAAAATAAAGACCAATAAAAAATGGAAATATATCATATCTGCCATTGTTATCTACTTATGCAAATTATAATCTGACATAAAATAACTTGATTTGTCTTATCTAAAGATGAAAACTAAAATTAGCCAGTGCCACTTTTGTACAGTTACTCTACCAGGTATTTTCACATCCATTATTTCATTTAATCTTAATAAAAAATATCTAAGTTGTCAATTATTACTACCACTGGGAAAATGAGATCAAGGAAATGCAGAAAGTTTAAGTAATTTGCTGAAGAACATACACATTGCAATTAGCAGAAGTGGAATCCCAACCTTGGTATGTTCCAACGTGAAAGCCCATATGTTGTTATAATACAATGACTCCCTGTTCCTTTCCATTGAAAAATAACAAATGAATCTGAGAAAGATGTACTACATGAAAACTATAAGACACTGATTAATGGAATTGAAAAAGCCCCCAGTAACTTGAAAGATATTCTATGTTCATGGAAGGGAAAATCAACATTGTTAAAATGTCCATACTACTCAAAGCAATCTACAAATTCAATGCAATTCTTATCAAAATATCAATGACATTCTAGAAAAAAAAGTCCTAAAATTTATATGAAATCACAAAAGACCCAGAATAGCCAAAGCTATCCTAAGCAAATAGAACAAAACTGAGGGAATCATATTACCTGACTTCAAATTATACTACAGAGCTACTGTAACCAAAACAGTATAGTCCTGGCACAAAAACAGAAACATAGACCAGTGGAACAGAAGAAAGAACCTAGAAGCAAATCCATATACCCACAGATAAGTCATTTTCAACTTACCTTTCAACAAAGATACCAAAAATACACTGGGGAAAAGATAGTTTTTTCAATAAATGATGCTGAGAAAACTGGATATCAATATGCAGAAGAATGAAACTAGACCCCCATCTCTTCAAATAAAATGTTGATTCAAATAAAAATGAATTAAAAATTAAAAAATTAAATATAAGACCTTAAACTATTAAGCCACTGCCAGAAAACATTGGGGAAACTGTTCAAAACATTAGTCTGGGGAAAGATTTCTTGAGCAATACCCCACAAGCACAACCAAAGTAAATGGACAAATGGGATCACGTGGAGTTGAAAATCTTCTGCAAAGCAAAGGAAACAATCCATTAAGTGAAGAGACAACCCACAGAATAGGAGATAATATCTGAAAACTATCTATCTGACAAAAGGTTAATAGCTAGAATATATAAGGAGCTCCAATGACTACAAGAAAAAAATATAATAAATGGATTTTAAAATGGACAAATAATTTGAACACACATTTCTCAAAAGAAGACATACAAATGGCAGACATGTGAAAAGGTGCTCAACATCATTGAGAAATGCAAATCAAAACTACAATGAGATACAATCTCATCCCAGTTACAATGGCTTATTTCCTAAAGACAGGAAATAACAAATGCTGGAGAGAAAGTGGAGGAAAGAGAACATTCATACACTGTTGGTGTGAATGAAAGTTAGTACAATCACTATGTAGAACAGTTTGAAGGTTCTTCAAAAAACTAAAGTAGAGCTACCGTACAATCCAGCAATTCCATTGTTGGGTATTTACACCAAAGAGAAGAAATCAGCATATTGAAGAGATATCTGCACTCCTATGTTTGTTGCAGCACTGTTCACAATAGGCAAGATTTGGAAGCAACTGAAGTGTCCATTAACAGATGAATGGATAAGAAAAATGTGGTACTTATACACAATGGAGTGCTATTCAGCCATAAGAAAAGAATGACAGTCAGTCATTTGCAATAACATGAATGAAACTGGAGGTCATTATGTTAAGTGAAATAAACTAGGAACAGAAAGACAAATATCACATGTTCTCATTTATTTGTAGGATTTAAAAATCAAAACAATTAAACCCACAGAAATAGAGAGTAAAAATAGAAATGGTTATCAGAGGCTGGGAAGTATAGTAGGGGGTTGGTGGGGAGGTGAGAATTGTTAATTGGTACAGAAAAAAAAATAAAATAGATAAGGCCTAGTGTTTCATAGCATAAAAGGGTGACTATAGTCAACAATAATATACTTGTACATTTTAAAATAATTAAGAGTATAATTGGATTGCTTATAATGCAAAGGATAAATGCTTGAGGGAATAAATACTCCATTTTCCATGATATGATTATTATGCATTGCACTCCTGTAACAAAATATTGCATGTACCCCATAAATATATACATCTACTGTGTACCCACAAAAGTGAAAAAAAAATTATAAAAAAAAGAAAAAAGTCATCACTATGATCAGATGTTGGAGCTAACATACAAGGACATTTTTAAAGGTATTACACATATATTCAAGATCCTCAGATGAAACATTAATAAAATGAACAAATAGATGGGAAATAGCAGATATATGGAAACCATGAAAAAGAACTAAAAATAAATTCTATGAACAAATAAAACATACACAGAGAGTCCTGTAAGGCAATATCAGTGGGTTAAGTCAGAAAATGCTAAGTGAGCCTAGCAAGAAAAAAAAACAAAGGTGGAAAAGATTAGAAAAAAAAGATAAAGTAACAGCCAAGTATGTATTAACTTGAAGCTATAAAAGCTCAGTGAGCATTGAGCATAATTTATACAAAGAAAACTATATCCTATGCCTAGCGTGGTTGCTCGTGCCTATAGTATCAACATTTTGGGAGGCTGAAGCTGGTGGATTGTTGGAGTCTAAGAGTTTGAGACCAGTCTGGGCAACAAGGCAAAACTCTGTCTCTACCAAAAATACAATAATTGGCTGGGCGTGGTGGCACACGCCTATAGTCCAAGCTACTAGGGAGGCTGAGGTGGAAGGATCACCTGAAACCAGGAAGGTCCAGGCTACAGTGAGCTATGATCACACCACTGCACACCAGCATGAGTGACAGACAGAATGATACCCTGTCTCAAAAAAGAAAAAGAAAACAATCCCCTGTGCTATCATAGTACAACTTCAGAAACAAAATAAAAAATAATGATAGTATCCAGAGAAACAGTACAGTTTATATTTAAATAGACAACGATACAAATAATTCATGAATTTCTTATAAGAAATAATAAATACCATCTGACAATGGTCTAACATCTCTAAAGTGCTGCATAAAGAAGAGCTTACTTTAATGAAGCTTTGGGGTGTGGTTTTTATCTAATAGGTTGCATTATAATGGAATTAGATAAAACCCACAGAGATTTTAAGCAAATTATGTCAGCTTGAACTGAAACAGACAAAGTAAAAATGAAAAGTTAGGTATGTAGACCCTTGAACTACCATGGGCAGCAAGGAGGCTGAGAAAACTACTCGGTTGCAACCATGATTTATTTTTTTTTTAATTGAAAAGGAAGAATAACTGGTGATGTAAAGATGTAAGCCCAATGGGCACAGCAAAGAGTCACGGAACATTAGACCAAAGAATGAGGCCTGCCTGTGGTTAGGCAAGCAAGGAACCAACAAACAGTACTCAGTGGATTTCAGAATTGCTAGGATGCCTCCCATTGCCGCCTTTTGGAGTAAAAGCATCTATTGTAGGTATCCTATGTCTTTCTCTCTATCTTGTGTTGAATATAGAGGACAGAGGACTTGCCTCATTAATTTACAAGTTTTCAGATTGAGAGAAAATCAGCAGAGCTGCAATTGAAGTGCTACACCCAAGAAAACTCATCCACATCTGGAACTCATATACTTAAGCCGGAATCTCTGATGGAATGAGACTTTATGGGTGGAGGCCTGGGACACAGATGATTATATTTAGCATGTGAGCAGAATAAGAGCTGTTTTGATGACAAGGAACACTGTGGTAGGCTATATTTTTCATAATGGTCATAGCAATATTGAAAGGGCATATCACAAGAATATTTCACATCAAAGCCTTTTGTACCCTCCCCATTGCTAAACCTAGCAACAAGGTGAAATAGGGCAAGGTTGAAAAACAGCCCCCAGGACTAGCTCAGACAAACAATTCCAGGAAACCAGGAACCAGAACAGACCAGATGAACAGGCCGGGTAAACGAGCCCTGCCCTGCAAGCCCCTGATAAACGTCATCAGTGTTTCAAAAGAGTAACTGAAATATCAGAAATGGCGGGAACCAATCATAATCGGCCAAGTTGCCTTGTTCAAATGTCAGCCAGTCATATGTCTGATTTGTACAAAATCCCCTATGACTCTGTGCCTGTTTACTCCTGACTATATAACGCTGTCCTGAGCCCAGTTGGGGAGCTCTTCCGCTTGTTGCACGACCAGCGTGAGAGTTCCAGGTTCGAACATGTAATAAAGATCCTTGCCGTTTGGCTTTGACTCCGGACTCTGATGGTCTTCTCTGGGGAATAAACAGTCTGGGCATAACAAATGGGGGCTCGTCTGGGATTTCCCCCAAGCCCAGCAGACCCCCAAGTCAAC
>NW_012116055.1:2087773-2088621 GCF_000951035.1 Colobus angolensis palliatus
GTCCCCCGGTGCCCATCTGGGGGCCTCCACATTTGGTCGCCCCATCTGACTCAGGTCGGGAATTAAAGCCGGCACGCGCTTGCGAATGTTTGTCGTCTGTCGCTGTCTGTCTGTCATTGTTAAGTGTTGACTCTAAAAAGGAACATAAAACCTCTTCCTCCCTCCCAGGACCTGGCAGATCCCTTCCTCTACTTAACACTTATTTTGGTTTCTCCCTCTCCTTGTAGGAGCAGTCCGAAAATGGGCGGCGCCCAGAGCACGCCGCTCTCCCTCCTTGTTAATAATTTCAAAGATGTAAAGGCTCGGGGACATGACCTAAGTGTAGAACTTAAAAAGGGAAAGCTAGTTACTTTCTGCCGCTCAGAGTGGCCCACCTTCGGCGTAGGGTGGCCCTCCGAAGGAACTTTCTGTCTCTCCATTATTACTAAAGTAAAAACTAAGATTTTCCTGCCAGGGCAGTCAGGACATCCTGATCAGATTCCTTACATTCTAGTGTGGCAGGATCTCGTAGAAAACCCACCGCCCTGGTTGGCCCCGTTTCTCCCTGAGCCCTGCAAGGTTCTAGTAATGCGGCCTACAAGACAAAGGACTCCCTCTGCTCCTCCGGCCCCTGTGCTGCCAGATAGCCAGGACCCCCTGTCGCTGGAACCCACACTTCCACCACCATATCCGCACCCCATCCCACAGGCCCCGGTCCCCCAGGGTGCCTCCATGGAGGGACACAGGGACCAAGAGGTGGAAGCAGCCGAAAGCGAAAGTAACCCGGGGGGGCCGGCCGGCCGAACACGAGGCCGCGTGCAGCATGGCCAAGCTTCCCGACTCCCCGACTCTACTGTAGCCCTGCCCCT
>NW_012116055.1:2092458-2103045 GCF_000951035.1 Colobus angolensis palliatus
TGGAAGAAATTCTCCCCAGGTATGGATTCCCCATCCAGATAGGTCAGATAATGGACCGGCTTTCGTTGCCAAGGTAAGTCAGGACTTAGCTTCCATTCTTGGGGCAGATTGGAAATTACATTGTGCTTATAGGCCCCAAAGCTCAGGACAGGTAGAAGGGATGAATCGGACCCTAAAGGAGACCTTAACTAAATTGACTATGGAGACTGGCGCTAATTGGGTAGTACTTCTCCCCTACGCTCTGTTTCGGGCCCGCAATACACCTTATAGGTTAGGCCTCACCCCCTATGAAATCATGTATGGCAGACCCTCACCCCTGGTTCCTGCTCAAATCTGAAACCGAAAATGTCTCTGAGCTCTTGTTCTCCCTACAAGCCTTACAGAAAATTCACCAAGAAATTTGGCCCAAGCTACGAGAGCTGTACGAAACGGGACCTCCGCCAACACCTCATTCGTTCCAGCCAGGAGACTGGGTCCTAGTCAAGCTCCACCGGCAAGAGACTCTCCAACCCAGGTGGAAGGGACCACTGCAAGTACTCCTGACTACTCCCACCGCTCTCAAAGTGGAAGGCATCGCTTCGTGGATCCACTACACACACGTCAAACCAGTGGACCCAACATCCGACCTTCTCAAGCTGTCTGGAGCACCGGTTACATGGACTATAGACAAAGCTAAGGACAATCCCTTAAAACTAACCCTGCGCCGCAACCCCCCATAGCCATGTCTAGTTTACTTATGTCTAGTTTACCTATGCTTTTATGCCTCACACATCTGACTTTACTCACTGCTGCACCGTCTAATCCCTATGTCTGGAGGTTCTGGCTCTATGAGAACCAAACCCACCCCGGAGAAACCCCCCAGGCTGGTAAATTGCTGGCTAGTGCAGATTGCCCCCCTCCGGGTGCAGTACTCCAATTTACCTCAACTTCACTGAGTTTCAGATTGCCAAACCAGGGGTACCCATGATCTGCTTCGAATTTGATCAGACTGAATTGTAAGCATTATTGGTGGCATCAAAATGCAGGCTGTCCATACAGATATTGCAAAATGCACCCAGTCAGGACATGGGATGAACAGCATAAACAGTCTAACCTCCTCAGGACTTGTTACCCGACTGGGACTCCCAACATATATACTTGGATAATAACAGATCCAGGGCACTCCCGGTGGACAGCACCCCAACATGAGGCGGTCTACTACTATTCCACTAGTACTTGGCCCAGTAGTCAGTCACCTGTACCTATGGCGGAGTCTAGTCCAGACTCAGCCCCTAGTCCATACACATATCCAAAAACAAGAAACCAAGCTATCGCAGGACTTGCAACCCTTCTCTTGGCTAGCTCTATTACAGGAAGGACTAGCATTTGCCAACCTCACCGGTTTAGGCGATCTGTCCTCTTGCTTTATGTGTGCAACCTTAGGGAGACCACCATTAACTGCCGTTCCCCTATCCGCCCCTCCCACCAACTATACGACAGACTTCAAAAATTTATCCACAGTTACAATACCTGATGTAGCCCTATACTGTGACCCAAACCAAGAAAAATATCCCTACTGCTATTCGGCACTTAGCAACAGCCTCTGCAACCAATCAGCTACATACCCTAGCAACCCCCTATATGCTCCCCCCGGTGTATTCTTCTGGTGTAATATGAATCTGCTGAAAACTCTGTCCAAAAGCAATTCTGATGTACAGGTGTGTATCCCTGTCACCCTAGTTCCCCGGCTAACCCTGGTAACCCTGGCTGAGTTCATAGGCTGGGCAGGGGCTACCTCGATTGAGACTGCCCGACATAAGCGAGCAGTATTTCTACCACTAATTGCCGGAATATCTTTAACCACCTCTGTCGTCGCGGCTGGGTTAGCAGGGGGAGCCCTACGGCACTCCACGATAGAAAGTGATAAGCTGTTCCAGCAATTCTCTGTTGCTATGGAGGACTCTGCCTATTCCCTAGCCTCCCTTTAGCAGCAGCTCAACTCCCTAGCACAGGTCACCCTCCAAAACCGCAGGGCCTTAGACTTACTCACGGCTGAAAAAGGAGGTACCTGTATGTTCCTCAAAGAAGAGTGTTGTTTCTATATAAATGAGTCAGGATTAGTTGAAGAAAGAGTCCAACGTCTACATAAACTGAGCTTAGAAATGAAAAAGCAACAGTTTACTACAGCAGCTAATAATTGGTGGAACTCTTCCATGTTTTCTCTTCTAGCGCCTTTCATAGGCCCCCTAATGTCCTTACTACTTCTGCTTACTATAGGCCCCTGTGTAGTAAATAGAATTCTACAATTTGTCAGAGAGAGGTTTGATACCATCCAACTAATGGTCTTCCGTAGTCATCACCAACCTCTTCTTTATCCTGAAGAAGAAGCTACACTATAAAAGTCTAGAGGTCCAGGATTGGACACCCAGTTACTTATAAGAGGGGGAAATGAAAGGGCATATCACAAGAATATTTCACATCAAAGCCTTTTGTAAAGTGTGTACCCTCCCCATTGCTAAACCTAGCAACAAAGTGAAATAGGGCAAGGTTGAAAAACAGCCCCCAGGACTAGCTCAGATAAACAATTCCAGGAAACCAGGAACCAGAACAGACCAGATGAACAGGCCGGGTAAAGGAGTCCTGCCCTACAAGCCCCTGATAAACGTCATCAGTGTTTCAAAAGAGTAACTGAAATATCAGAAATGGCGGGAACCAATCATAATCGGCCAAGTTGCCTTGTTCAAATGTCAGCCAGTCATATGTCTGATTTGTACAAAATCCCCTATGACTCTGTGCCTGTTTACCCTTGACTATATAATGCTGTCCTGAGCCCAGTTGGGGAGCTCTTCCGCTTGTTGCACGACCAACGTGAGAGTTCCAGGTTCGAACCTGTAATAAAGATCCTTGCCATTTGGCTTTGACTCCGGACTCTGGTGGTCTTCTCTGGGGAATAAACGGTCTGGGCATAACAATATCTCAGTCCAACCTATTCTTCCAGAATCTTGCCTCTCTTCTATAAGGAGGTGGGGACCTTTGGAGATCATAATTAATAAATAGAATGTAGCTGCTTTCGGTTCTGGTGGCGGCAGGGCTGAGCCAGCGATGCCCTCCCTTCACTCTCTGTGCCCGCTCTCCGGCTGTCCACCCGCTCCACTGCCCTCTCGGCCACCATGACGGAACAAGCCACCTCCTTCGCCAAGGACTTCCTGGCCGGAGGCATCACCCCCGCTTTGTCCAAGACAGCCGTGGCATCGATCAAGAGGGTCCAGCTGCAGCTGCAAGTGCAGCACGCCAGCATGCTGGTCGCCGCCCAGAAGCAATGCAAGGGCATGGTGGACTGCATCGTCGGCATCCCCAAGGATCAGGGCATGCTGTCCTTCTAGAGGGGCAACCTGGCCAATGTCATCTGCTCCTTCCCCACGCAAGCCCTCAATTTCGCCTTCAAGGATAAGTACAAGCAGATCTTCCTGGGGGACGTGGACAAGCACACGCAGTTCTGGAGGTACTTTGCGGGCAACCTGGCCTCTGGCAGCGCGGCAGTCGTGTATCCCCTGGATATCACCAGGACCCGCCTGGCAGCCGACGTGGAAAAGTCAGGCAAGGAGAGCGAGTTTCGAGGCCTGGGAGACTGCCTGGTGAAGATCCCCAAGTCCGACGGTATCCGGGGCCTGTACCAGGCTTTCAGCGTCTCCGTGCAGGGGATCATCATCTACCAGGCCGCCTGCTTCGGGGTGTACCATAGGGCCAAGGGCATGCTCCCCGACCTCAAGAACACGCACATCCTGGTGAGCTGGATGATGGTGCAGACCTTGACGGCCATGGCTGGCATGGTATCCTACTCCTTGGACACAGTGCGGCGGCAGATGATGACGCAGTCCAGGCGCAAAGGAGCTGACGTCATGTACACGGGCATCACAGACTGTTGGAGGAAGATCTTCAGAGAGGAGGTGGCCAAGGCCTTTTTCAAGGGTGCGTGGTCCAGCGTCCTCAGAGGCATGGGGGTGGGGGCGGGTTTCATGCTGGTCCTGTATGAGGAGCTGAAGAAGGTCAGCTAAGGGCCTTGGCATCCTCCACACACACCAAGGGAACCAAGAGAACCACGTAGAATCCTGAAGTGTGCAAACCATCGAAGTTCGAGAAATTCCAGAAGTTCGAGAAATTCGAGAAGTTCTGGAAATCTTTTTCCCAGCTGGACCCTGCCTGTAGATGGCCAAGGAAGGCTCTAGAAAAGGGGCGCCTGTAGTCCCAGCTACTCACTCGCGAGGCTGAGGCAGGAGAATGGCATGAATCCGGGAGGCGGACCTTGCAGTGAGCCAAGATTGCAACACTGTACTCCAGCCTGGGCGACAGAGCGAGACTCCGGCTCAAAAAAAAAGAAAAGAAAAGGAAAAAAAATAAGAAAAGACAAAAGGAGCACATTATGATCCAGCCATTGGTACATTGGTACCGGATTCCATGTCTTGATCACTGGGGGAAGGGAACCAGGGTGTCCTTGTGGGCCCACAGGCGAGGCACTCCAGTACTCAGACCTAGAGTCCAGATCCTTGTAGGATCCAAGTCGTGTTTAAGTATTCATTTAAAAGAATCATGTTCCCCATTTGTACTTAAGCACTAGCCCCTCTTTTGCACAGCCGAGTACTTGCAATTATGTTCTATGTTGGGCATCCTGCTGCGAAACAATAAACATAGGATGCGAGGGGGGAGAATGAATAAAATAAATAAATAAATAAAATGTAGCAGAAGTGAGACTAAGTAATATATTAGACCAGCTTAGAAAGACAGTGCAACTTCCTCTTGACTTTTTTTTAGGACGCTTGCCTTTTGGAACTCAGACGTCATGTTATGAAGAGGCCGAGGCTACATGAAGAAGTCATGTTGACATGTTTAGGCACATAGGTCTAGCTAAGGACCCTGCTGACGGCCAGCATCAACTACCAGGTATATGAGCGAACAAACTGGTGATTTAACCTCCAGCTTCAGAGTAACCCTAAGTAATGCTAAGTACAACAAAGACAAGCTGTTCCTGCAAAGCCCTGCTCAAATAGCAAATTGACGACCGTAATAATACTGTTATTTTAAAAAACAGTATTATTGTATCAGTTTATCAACATGGAAAAGCTTTAAATACATAATCTTAAATAAAAAGTAATTTTCTGAAGAATATATACGTTATGATAGCGTTAATATATAACATAATATAATACATTGGAACTGAAGTCTAAATAATTTTGATTAATAAATTTAAAATATCAATACGCTTTAAAATATTTATTACTTTTTATCAAGTTGAAGAGTTTAAAGCAGAAGTCAAGTTCTTATCACAAGTGGTCTTTATTGGGTAAATGCATTTATTAATTACTTTTAAAAATTTATCAAAAACATGTATAAATAGGTGTTAAATATTTAAGCCACTACAGAATAGATTATGTTTAAGAAGAAAACCTTTGAAGATGAGGTGTTGGAAGAAACACAGAACAAGCAAAATGCAGGAAATGCAAATCAGTCAGTAAATTATTACAGCAAGAATGCATGGTGATTAAAAAAATAAGGTTAGCCTCATACATACACATGCATTACACATATAGCAAGGACAATAAATGTAAGTTAAATATAATTCTTTAAAAACACAAATTGGATTAAATAATGCTTAAAAATTGTTATAAATGATAAAAATGTATAAGACAAAAAAGATACACAAAAACTGAAAATACAGGAATACAAGTAGACAAATTAGACAATTACTAATAACAAAAAATTGAAGCAATATTAATATCAGGTAAAAATAATTCAGTGCAAAAGGAATTCAATGGAATATCAGGGGGAATAATTGTTCAAGGACAAGTATTTACCTTTAGCTCCTTGGAAACATAACTTAATACAGTTTTGAAATGTATAGGCAAAGAGTGTTAGAACTATGAAAAGAGAGACTAAAGATGTAAATGTATTTTCTGGGTGATGTAGTTCAAAACCGATTGTTTTTGTACTTATGATAAAATAATTCAGATAGAGATTTCTTGAGTGATTTTTTACACAATAAAATATTCTCTTGGTAAGCTTCTGATCATCTATCCCCTACTATCACCTGTTTTTACAGCTACACTATAAAAATTTTAAGTTTCAACTTTCAAAATTGAATTGCCAGAACAATTAATTATGATGTTGAATGACTGAATCTACAAATATTTGTTTCATAGCAGTGGGCTCTGTGTTAAATATAGAAAGACTTGAGTCATCAATTGTAAATAAAAGTATAAAACATAAATATATATTAATTTTAAACATATTTATAATCAACATAGTGTAAACTATTTGTATTTAAAAATTGTATAAAAATATGAAAATGCAAAGAGAGATTTTTTAAGTATTTAACTGACAATCCCATATTTATTAATTAAAATCAGGTAAAAAACAACTATAAATGTAGATAACCTTCAATAAATTTATTTTATCACTTTTTAAAACTTTCTGCATAATAATAGTGGGACATTCTTGATAAAAACAAACATCAATTTCAGGAACACTAAATAAATTATATCAAATGGAATTAATATGCATGATGATTTACTGTAATTTAACTCAGAAAAATTGAAAACGACTCAAGTCACAGATAAAATTAATTTTAACTGTATCTTTGGGATATACTAAAACTCACTCCTATCATTAGAAAAGGAAATCCATGAAGAAAGCAGGAATTTTCTACAGAACAAAAGTTATAGTGTGTGTTAAACTGGAGAAAGTTACATAAATTGTCAGTATTCTTCTGGCACTAAATGGCACTAAAAGGGTACTTTGAAAATGAAATTTAAATGTTAAAAAAGAATAAAACCGTCTTCTCTCTACCTATGGCATTTTACCATTTTCCATTCATAATGGATAATACCTGAGGAAGAGTTCTGAGGTGGCAGCATACTTGTACACCTGCTTTGCTAGAATTGAATTGCTTAAGTGCTAATTTGCTGGCAATTTCACTGCAACAGCAGGTAGTTCATTTTTAACTGCATTTAGAGTTGTGAATGCTCATAGTGACACAGAATTCAGGCTGTAAGCCATTCCATGAGAAACTGTTTAAGACTAATACTTAAAACTGTTAATTTCTGCAGTCACTGGGCCTTGTACATAAAATCATTGCTTTGTTAAGGTAAATGCAGATGTTTGTAAACTCGTCTTTTAAATAAGTGTATTTTTGAGAAAAAATTTCAATTTAACAAATATTTACTGAGTACAACTTGTATAGAGAATTAAGCAAATCAAAGAAACATTGGGTATGATTATTATAGCAGTTTCTGAACACATAGTCCAATAAATATAGTGGATGTGTGTGTGTGTGTGTATATAGTGTGTGTGTATATATACACATATATACATATATAAATATATACATATTTAGATATACATATATAAACATACACACATACACACACATATATATACATATATGTGTGTGTATATATAGTGGATGTGTGTATATATGCATATACACATATACATGTACATGTATATGCATATATACATATACAAATATACATATACATATGTATATATGTGTATATGTATATATACATATGTATATATGTGTACACACACATATATACGTGTATATGTATATATGTGTGTATATATGTATATATGTATGTGTGGGTATACATATATTTATACACATGTATTTCACCCTCAGGCTAACCTTTATCAAAAAATTCATAACCAAAGTAACCACAGATGCTCTCTTCTGTCGCCAAACTACATCTTTTCTGTTTTGCGATATAAATTACTAATATTAAGCGTAAATTGAAATTACTAGCATTCACTTGAAAAAATGAAGTTAAATCATCACAGGCTGGTTTTGTAGATCTCTTTAGATATAAAAATGGAAAGTTCTAGATTTAGAAAATCTGTAGGATATAATTACATTTTAGTGTTCTTACAAGTCTTGATTTCTCCTTTCTGGGACATCCAGAATGTTGACTTTGATAACTATTTAGCAGAGTCAAGATAGATACAACTCATATATTATAGCAACAATTTATGAAGCTACTTTGTCTCTGAAACCATTTTTAATAATGTATATGATATACTTAACACTTGGCCTGAAAGAAAATGTCATAAAATATATTCTTTTCTTTTACATGTCTTCATTTTAAATCACTTTTTGTATCATTTTCCCCTAACCATTGTATAGACATCTCAGAACTTGCATTTTGGGCACTTTGTTCCCCTTCTTTGATGTCATTAAAAATACTAAAAGCAAGTTCACTTCAGAAAACTTGCATTATTTTTTTTTTATTTTTAATCATCTCATGCTCTCACCTCTTGTATATTTTTCTTCTAAATTGTTTGAAATTTTTCTCCCATATTTTCTGGCTATACTTTTGAAAATAATAAAACTTTATCTGCATAGTTACCTCAAACCATATTAAATGCACAGGTCAATTACCTTCCTACAAAAATAATTACCTCATACTTATTTTGCTGGGTTTAGTGAAGTTTGAATTAACTTGAGATTATTCCTTTTGTCACTGTGATTTGTATGGGTTTAAATTTGTCTTTTTCGAATAAAGTTAGTTTCCTTATTTTATATTATACATATCCATAGGAGAAAATGTAGCAAATCCAGAAAAGCTGAATAAAGAACATAAACTATGTATGGTCCAACTACCTGGAACCATACCTTTTTAGAGTTTGGTATAGATGATACCAGTTTTACGTGTGTGTGTGCATACATTTAATGTGCTACTTTGTTGTGTTTTAAGTATGTTTACATAATTCATAATATTTTAAATACTGGTTTTAAATATAGATTTGTCTATAATAGTAAAGATGTTTATTCATTAAAATGCAGAAGAAACAGAAATGTGTAAAATTAATAGTAACCTCTTATTCAGATCGATGAGCAAATTACTTAATATTTTTATGTAATTAGCATTGCATAAAATAGTGAGATCAATATTTTAATTGTCAAAAAGCATAAATATAAATTATATATATTTGTGTGTATGTGTATATATGTGTGTATGTACATACATATCCACACATATGTATAATCTATATACTATATTATATATTATTATATTGAGTCACCTGAGCCATTTTTGCTTTATTTCCATTTGTTTTCCTTTTATTATTTTTCAATGGGAGAGATTAATAAACTACCTAATGGCAATCACTATTGGTCATCAAATCATTCTTCCCATACTCTTCCATCTATTTCTCATCAGTCTTTTTTCCGAAATATATTTAAAAATCAATATATAGAGTGTGACCTTAAATAGTAAACACAAGAATAAAAATATATGAAATATTTTTAAATGAGTTAAATTCAATTTTTTTTTTCATTTTCATTTTCCCTCAAACATTCTCCTTCTACAAAAGCTGGTAAGACCTCAAGCTGTGCTCTTATTTGTAATGGTAAGCATCATTTTGGTGGCCATGTGGCTGCACAGCATGAGGTGGCTATGATGAACCCTGATGAAAAACGACAGGTGCAAAATGAGAAAAGTTTGCACACAACAAGTTTGGCTTTATAAAGGCTTCAGGTTTACCATCATCAGAGAACCTTGATCTGCTGTGGTTTAAAACAGGGAAGGGAACCACCTGTTTTGCCTCAAGCAATAATTAAGATCAAACAAAATATGTTCTGAAACAGTAATACATGACAAAGGATAGTGAAAGGGTTTTTCAGCAATGGCAATAGAAGTTACTTTCTCCAAAGAGTTGGGTTATTACCAAGTAAAGCACAATGGTAATAACCCAAAGGCAAACTAGAGTGAAGAAAAGCAGATATATGCAGGTGGAGGAACAATATTTGCATTTCCATAGATAAATACTTTCAAACATACAGAAAAAATGAAGGGACACAGAACTCATAGTAATGATTTGGGATATTTCCTTTGGCCAACATATCTCCTTAGTTTCTAGGGCACACACTGAGATTCAGGAGAAGCCTGAAGAAAAGTATATTTATAAAATAACTATCCACAACTGACATCTACTTGTAAAGGATTAATATATTTTTCATAAACATGAGAGATACATCCATTCATAAAACTCTTTAAATCATGTTGTACAACTTGGATATGATAGTTGCTTATTCATAGGATGAAGAGGCAATGACTGGAATACACAATGTAAATGACTCACACATAGGCACCATCACCACCAAGTAAAAAAGCAATTTGTGAAAAACAAGGAAAACTCTTGTTTTTGTCAGGGCCAGAGAAGTATAGTTGATGGTAATTTGTAATCAGAAAACACAGCAAACCACTTGATTAAAAAAAATCAATCCCAAACTTCTGTCTTTTTTACATATTCTAAACAACTATGTTAACTAGACCTAAAAACCTATAGGTATATGTGCATAATCAAATCAAGTCTTGCCGAAATCTAGATCTGATGGCTTCCAACACCAACATTTATAAATATATCCCTAGTGCAGGCCGGGCATGGTGGCTCACACCTATAATCCCAGCACTTTGGGAGCCGGATCCTGGTGGATCACTTGAGGTCAGGAGTTTGAGACCAGCCTGGCCAACACGGTGAAACTTCATCTTTACTAAAAATACAAAAATTAGCCAGGCATGGTGTTGCACGCCTGTAGTCCCAGCTACTTGGGAG
>NW_012116055.1:2103565-2107748 GCF_000951035.1 Colobus angolensis palliatus
TAGAAAATAAAAATCATAAAATATCTGCATGAAATAAAAATGCCTATTGTCTATTTGCATAAAGTATAATGGCAAATTAGTACTTCCAAAAATTAAAATCAATTAAATTAAATGTAAATATTTTAATATAGTTTGAAAGTATAAAATAAAAATATAATTTTCTTGTAATTCAATTCCTACAAGATGGTATTCTAAGTATTTGGAGAATACTTTCATTTTGATATTTTCACATGAACATGAGTTACATTCTGTAAAGCATTCATAAGAGTGCCTAGCACATCATAAAGACTCTATAGTAATTAGTTATATACAAATAAAATTATTTTCATAATCAGGAGATACATAAAATGTTGTGATGTGCTTTTTAAACTTTGCATTTTATTGTATAATAAAAAGAAAATGTATATCATGTATACATACAAAATGATAAAATAATGAAATGAGTTTCACACTAAGATACCCTACCCTATTTAATAGATGTAAACACTGTTGTGTTTTCTTGTAAATCCTTCCACAAAATATCCCTTACATATGTATTCTTATGTGTGTATGTGTATGTATACGTGTGTATATGCATATATTATAGTGTATGTATACGTGTGTATATGCATATATTATACTTAGTATTTTTAAATAAATGGCTCTAAATTAAAAGCACTGTAGTTTTACTAATTAATATATCTTTTGATTGATATATATTTGAAACTCTCTATTAAATGGTAATGGAGGGGCCGGGTATGGTGGCTCACGCCTGTAATCCCAGCACCTTGGGAGGCGGAGGCGGGTGGTTCACCTGAGGTCAGGAGTTCGAGACCATCTCTGCCAACATGCTGAAACCTCATCTCTACTAAAAATGCAAAAAAATTAGCCAGGTATGGTGGCAGGCACCTGTAATCCCAGCTACTCGATAGGCTGAGTCACGAGAATCATTTGAACCCTGGAGGATGAGGTTGCAGTGAGCCAAGATTGCACCATTGCTCTCCAGCCTGGGCAACAAGAGCGAAACTCCATGTCAAAAAAAATAAAATGTAATAGAAGGGAAATCTTACTCTATAAGAGATATCATTAAAAAGATAAAAGCCCCTGCATATAACTTCATATTTAGAGATCAAATACTGAATTATCTTCTTCAGAATTCAAAAACAAGACTCTAATGTTTTCTATCAACATTTCTATTCAACTAGAGTAACTAAATTGTATAACAGAAAAAGAAATAAAAGTACAAAACTGGAACCCCCAAAATAAAGCTGTCATTATTCCTTAATGACATAATTGTGTACATAGAAAGCCCAAAGTACTCTAGAAAAAAATAAGAGTGTTGATTAATAAATTTAGCAAGATTCTTGGATGCCAGGAAAATGTATTAAATCAGTTGAATCATCTACATAATTGACATACTTTTATTTAAGGAACAAGATAATATGTGTTTTCACCTTTGTGGCCAATATGGCCTGTCACTATTCAACTTTGCAATTATAGTAGTCCTTCGATTTGTGTTCCATACACTGTTCCATGTCATAATCTTGCTACAAGCCTCTGCTGCTCTGAACATGTGGTACTAGCCTGGTACTGTGTTCCATTCACATATTTCACAACAATCTCTAGTTGACATTCGAAACAGTTTTGTTTGCCTTACAATATAATTCCATCTGCAACATACATTTAGATATCCATTAATCCTTTTTTCCACTTGCTAGTAATAATTCTGAGTTTTTTCTTGGTTTTGTGACTTTTTTTTTCAATAAATGTAATAGATTCTAAGCAGGTAAGATATAACTGCCCTCTTGAAACAAGTAGTCCTGCCCATCAATTACTCATCAGTAGAAAAGCATATGTTTACTGAAAAGAGAAACCCAGTAAGATAGCCTCCTTATTTGAGGCTGGAATAGCATAGAACAGATCCACTTAGTTTCTAAGCTTCTGTCTGATTTTACAAGCATATTTTAAGAAAATGATCTAATGATTTGTACACTGAATAGGAATATCAACCCAGTTTTAAATAGTAATATCTAACCTTTCTTAATATTGTTGAACACTTGTAAGAAATTGATTCCAGAAGGTACAATCAACTAATACTTTATTTGCAGTACTTCAGGACCATGAAACATTAATTTCCATACATACATATTAGTCATCTCAGGGAAAAAAATTAAGTCACCCAGAGCAGGTTCTAATTTCTATCTTTACATACTATTTTACTTGACAAGAGAACATCAGCAAAAACTGTGTGAAGCGTGCTAATAAACTCAGTTTCACCTTATTTAAGAGAATGACATTTAAGTAGTACTAGAAATCCATTCTGTTAATAGAAAAAAATGAAGAATTTTTATTACAAGTAAAGGCATGTAAGACATGGCCTGATAATCATTGATGACTATATTAACACATATTAGCAGTAAGCGCTCAATCTAATATCTTAGATACAGGGATTTTAATAACTTTTTCCGCAAAATAATACAAAGCTGAATATTTATATTTCTAGTTTTTACTAAATAGGGATGCATTCACTGGACTTTGCCTGACCCTATAGTCCCAGCGCTATTTTTTTTCCACATAGTAGAATCCACTTAATCTTAAGTGTAGATTCAGTGTGTCTGCATTTCTAAGGTTAATATTCACCTCAGGAAAAAAAAAAAAAAAAAGAAATGGAGTTGTGACCTATTATTCTGAAACTTTTTCCCTTCTGTCCTTTGTAACTCTTCAGAATGAATATTTTTGTTTAGTTTGTATGACATCGTGTCTATTAGGGTCCTCAATCTTGTTGAATAACTATTGTTCCTAGTGCTAAAGTCCATATTCTAGTAACTTTCGTGGCACTCAATCTACCTGTATCTAGGACCTTGTCTTCTTAGCGGTCAGATCTCCTAGAAGCCCTCTATTTGGGACGAGAAGCCATTCTGGATACATCTATCCAAGGTCCTGAGTTCGACTATAGATCTAGGTTTTGAAATCTGGCCTCTCTTTTCTCTAAAAAAAATAAATAAATAAACCAGAAAGTCTAATGTCAGTTCCAAGCTTCAAAATATACATTATTTGATGGTATCATAAATTATAATAATAAATGTCTTGATTTAAATAAGCACATTATGTCTTATAAACATCTTAATGGTGATAAGATAAAAATATATCATGAAAATAATGATAATAAAATTATTTTTAAAACCTGATACTTATTTATGTCATAATGTATCCATCTTCCTGATATAAAAAAGTATCATTCAGAAATTATCTGTTTTGTCTTACCAAGACGTAATATTACTTAAAATGCTAAATACAAGTACTTTCATTAACAATATTGAGAGAAAAATCATTTTTATGATCATAAACTGAATTATTAAACAATATACAAAAATTTAATTTCAATATTTTGAGGGATGTCCAGGAACTCAAATGACAGGAGCACAATATTTCTAACTACAAGCTCTACAAATAATATATTTTATTGAAGAAAAAAATATGCTTTCCTTTTTCCTGTCTACAATATTTGAATGCCAGTTGAGGATTCTCAGATGCTTTTAAATGTTTTGTAAGTAATTATGTCTCTCTTTTAGAATTGTTTATATTATCGATTGGTTCATCTTATACCTTTTTGAGTAGATGACAATAAATTTAGCTATTTCCTATATAAATAGTAAATATAAATAGTAAACAATTCTCAAACTTCTAGGATGTGGATAATTAAACATATTTTGCAAATTACAACCTTCTCAGCATAATGGAGTTTCTTTAGTCTGGCACAAAGTAATTATTTAGCTTTTAGAATAGCAATTTAAAAACAATTTTAAAAACACACAACAATGATAAAGACTACTATTGTATAGTCAATTAATTAAGTATAATACTTCAATTATATCATTTTGTTTAATTTTGTAATACTTATTTAGCTATGTTAGTCATATTATATAATTTAATTAGCCTAATTAGTATATAATTATCATGATCATCAGTAAGCATCAGCAGAAGTAACTATAGAACTACAGAAAAACATATTGTTCTGGGAGTGATAGGTCAAATTAACTATAGACCTAGAAGGTAATATGTTCACAGTAGCTTAAAGCTTTGGTAAGGATATTCTTTATTAAGATCAGCCTGTCTCGGCCGGGCGCGGTGGCTCAAGCCTGTAATCCCAGCACTTTGGGAGGCCGAGACGGGCGGATCACGAGGTCAGGAGATCAAGACCATC
>NW_012116055.1:2107868-2110332 GCF_000951035.1 Colobus angolensis palliatus
GGCAGGAGAATGGCGTGAACCCGGGGGGCGGAGCTTGCAGTGAGCTGAGATCCGGCCACTGCACTCCAGCCTGGGCGACAGAGCAAGACTCCGTCTCAGAAAAAAAAAAAAAGATCAGCCTGTCTCTTCCCCAACCCTCCATAGAGTGTGCTGACAGTTTAGACTAGACTTGACCAATTGAGACAGCAACTGCAATTGAAACAATAGGTGCAAACCTAGGAAACATTAAAGAGTCTTCAATGGACATTAGACAGATAACACCGTTTAAACTAGGATATCACCCAGTATTTTTCCACCTAGATTACAATAAATCTGTGTACATCACCTCACACTTAAAATTATTTCATTGATCTCCACAATATGGCTTAGGTTTTATTTTACAGTTGCAATTACTGTGAGCCGTTTACACCATTATTTCTTGCTTTTGTTCATTTTATTAATACCACTTTTAGATTGTTTTTGCTGCTTTTAAATGTTTAATCATTTAATGTTTAAACATTTTAAATGTTATACCATCTTTTCATTCATTTTCAATTGTCTTTATTGTAATCAAAATATTTAAAGTTTAAATATTTTTCTGAGTAAAGATTTGTGTAGATTTCATATACTTAACAATTTTTTCACTTTAAAAAATGTATTTTAGTTGCGTGCTTTTGAACTTTCATCTGGGACCCCAATATCATTGAAGAAGAAACATTTTAAATAAAACTCAAAATGACCTTTTCTCTTTCTTAGTTTGTATTATTAAGTTAAATTTTAATCATTTTGTATTCAGACATGTTTATTTTTCCCTTTAAAATTCATTAATATTTAATTGTAATGTAAATGCATTAGAAAAATAATATTGTGTAGTTGGTGGAACAGAAACCAGAGGAATTAACTGTGATAAAAAATAGTTTATGTCAATCGTTCCCAACTCATCTTTATGGATCAATTACTGAATCAATAATAGGCTTGTAAAAAGGAAATGGTATGTATGTACTGTACTGAGTATAGAAGATAGACGGTAGAGACATTCTATGCTGTCCTAATTTATCAATAGATAATATGCTCACAAGAATAAAATACTCTACCTCAAGCTAGATATGATAGAATAAGTGTGAGATATTCTTACCCAATGATTTTGACTACAATTGGGTTCCCTATTATATGAGTGTTGTTTATAAAGAGAGAGTTAAGGTAAGATAGGCTTTCACTCGTCAAGCAAATAATGAATCATGGCAAAGTAGCCTTGCAGTGAATTTGCTTCTTATCGACCCTGTAGTCTACTTACCCACAAGCATCATCATAAGTAGGGCTCTCTGTTCATCTTTGGATGAGGAACACTTACCTTATTCTCCAAGTTACGTATCAGAATTCTGCTTTTAACTCTCTTTAGCTTATATATTAGTAGTTAATAGATGACAAATTATCATTAGCTCAAATACTCTATTTTTCTTTGAGAGATAGCATGGCAGCAACTTGTTAGTAGTAAGGTTGCCCCCCAAAAAAGAGTATGAATTCCTTTTTACAGTCATAAAACAATTCTCAGAATTTTTTATAGTATTTGACATGTTTAGGTGTTTTTAGTTGTGAGGAATGAGGCTTGTCAGCTCAGTATGCCATGACGCTGAAAAATTCAGTAAGTTTAAATGATTTTTCTATGACTTTAGGGCCCACCTCCAGGAAGAATGCTAGCTGTTTAGTACTCATTTCTTATCAACATTCACATTGTGTACTAGTCTATAGTGACTAACCTGTCCTATATCCTCCTCCTTGAAAGATTTATAAACTTTGGAAAATTTTCACTTCAATAGTTCAAAGCTTTTAACTGCCCTCGAACTCTGACAGTTTCAAGTCAACAGAGACACACAGTTGAAATCTGTAGACCCAGGGTCCACTTCTTTAATGTGTTGTCATAGTGTTCCATCTGTATAGGTTTCCCCACAAATTTACCACTTAAAAAAGAAACAACAAACTCATCAAAATCTCATAGTATGCATGGTTTTTCCACTTATTCACCTCTGTCATTGAATATCAATTACTGTACCCAAGGCATATATAAGTTGGACATCTGAAAAATCACACCTAGGGTCAAATAGAAAACAATGTGAATATGTTTTTCTGCATGTAAAGTGAAAAACATCAAGCCAATAATAATACAGGCAAAAATAATTATGATACTTCACCATTGCTGAAATATGACAGTGAACAACTACTTTCTTTGGTCGTACCATAGGAAAATGTATGGTCACATACTTTAAATCATAAACATAAGAAGATAGTATAGGATTACTTATAGGTAAAAGCTTAGAAGGTAAACACTATTTCTGTCTTCAGTCTTTCCTTCCCTTCTTCCTCCCTCCCTCCCTCTCTCCCTCCCTTCTTCCCTCTCTCCCTCCCTTCCTCTCTCTCTCCCTTTCCTTCCTTCCTTCCTCCCTCCCTCCCTTCCTTTTCTTCCTTTCTCACTCCCTTTCTTCTTTCC
>NW_012116055.1:2111039-2142456 GCF_000951035.1 Colobus angolensis palliatus
AATTGGAAACACCTGGAAATCTGAAAAAATGTGAATGTCACTTATTTACCCCAGGCTTATACAGCAAAACAGAATCTTTCGGTTTGTTTTCTTTTTTTTTTTTTTTTTTTTTTTTTTTTTTTTTTTTTTTTTTTTTTTTTTTTTTTTGAGAGCAAGGAGTGTAGCTGGGGATCTGCATTTAAACAAATTTCTAAAATGATTATAGTAATGGTAGAAATTCATAAACAATTTCTCTAATCTAAAGAGTTACAGTACAGTGTGCAGGTGAAGGTGTGGAGATGAGCAGCAGTAGAAAGACATCAGACAGAAAAGGGACGTAGATAATTTTTTAAAATTAAATTATCCAGCCATTTTGTGAAGCGGAATTATTTTTAGTCACCTATGGCATATGGGAAGGTGAAGGTTTATAGCCATTAGATAGCTTTTATTATGCAATTAGGCAATGACATTGGGTGTAGGGGATGAGGTTTATAAGGGTTTGCTATGGTTTGAGTGTGTGTCTCGCCAAAATTTATACATTGAAACCTAGTAACCAAGGTGATGATATTAAGAAGGTGTGGCCTTTGAAAGATTATTAAGTAAGGAGAGCTCTCCTTTCATGAATGGGATTAATGCCCTTATTTTTAAAAAGGCCCCAGAGAGCTGCCTTTCCCTTCTGCAGGGTGAGGACACATCTGAGATGAGGTGCCGTTTAAGAGGACCAGGCACTCACCAGATCAAATCTGTTGGTACCATGATCTTGGACACCTCAGATTTCAGAATTCTGATCAATAAACTCTGTTGTCTATAAAATATCCAGTCTAAGATATTTGGATATGGCATCCTAAACACAATAAGACAAGGTTGATGTCCTTGGTTTTAAGCATGGCAAGATCAAGATGTAATTCTCAAACCTTAAGTTTCAGGCAGAAACATTAACTATGCCTATCAAAATATATGCTAGGGGTTCGAAGAAGCTACCCCTTTGAAATATATCTGGAATTGACGATATCCTTACCACCTCTACTGCTAGCATCTTAACCAAAGCACCATTATCCTTTGTTTTCATTACTGCAATAGTTTTTAATTTGGTCAGCCTCTTTGACACTTTCCAACCTATACTCTAAGCTCCATAGAACCACCAAGGAATTCTTTTTTATTACAAAATCAGATCACGGCATACTTCTATTTAAAACTTGTCAGTAGACCCCCCAATATCACTTATAAATAAAATCCAGAGTTTTAACATAGGCTATCAGACCCCGCAAATGATCTCTCTCTCTCATCTCTGTTCTCTCAAATATGTGCCTTGTCATGACCACATATAGTGCTGCCTGATGTTCTGAAACATTCAACCCATGTTCTCCACCAGGGATCTTACATGTATTCTTCTGTTTGGAATGTTATTCCCCCAAGTAACACTAAGGTCATTCATTCACATCCTTCATTTCACTTCTGAAATGTTGCTTTATCATTCTTGTCTTTCCCAGCACCTTATAAAAAAAAGAGGATGCACTCTTTGCCAACTCAATTACCTGAATGTTTTATTTCTCTTCACAATACTTCCTCCACCTTTTGCTTACTATTTTATTGTCTGTCTTCCCCACTAAAATTTAACCTCCATATATACGCAGGGAATTCTGTTGCCTTTGTTCACCCCTGCATCTTAGCACTTAGCATAATGCATGGCTCATAGTATCCGGTATACAAAATGAAATAATGAAGCAAATAAATAAAAGACATACCAGCAACTTACAACAACAGTGTTGGTTATGGATGAAAATACCCAGAAAGTTGGATGAGTGAGGAAAAAAGAAAAAAAAAATGCAATGAACAGAGCTTTGAAATCTTGGAAGAGAGGCACACATAGAAAATATTTATATAGGACAGGCACAGAAGCAGGAAGAAAATCAGGAGAAAATGGAATAAGAGAAAGCAGAGGAGGGGAGCATTTCAGAGATGGAAGGATCAATGAATCTAATGCTGTGAAAAACTCAGAAAGTTCAAATGGACTAGAACATGGAATTGAGAGTCATCAGGACATACGCAATGTTTGATTAGAGAAGAGAGAGGCCTGTTAACTCATTTGACCCCACGGTTGATTAGAGGTTCTCCAACATTTGTGAATACCATTCTATTTAGCAAATATTTGGATAAAAAAACACTTGACTAGAAAGTAAAAAAGAGAACATGGATCTAACTGGCTTTATCAGCAGGCTAAATCCTGAGTTATGCTTTGATTAGAATATCTTTGTGTTGTGATCAAGATAGTGAATTTGAGTCTTACAAGAAAAGCTATGTGAATGAATTGTTGCCTTGTCATTTCACACCACTGAACAATAGAAAGAAATAGAAACTGTTCATATGTCTTTTGGTGAACAAAATAAAAATCACATGGGACAATGGAGATAAGAAATGTTTCTCTCACAGGTTTTTCTGTAAGCTATTTCAGACCATTGATACCCATTGTGATTTTCATCTCTTATGTTTCTTTTGTATGTAACATTAATATGTCACTTCTCTCCTCAAGAAATAACTATGCATCCTAAAAATCAAAACATATTCTACAAATGATTTTTCTTGTTTTACTATTGTTTAATACATTGCATTGACTATAATTCAAAAAATGAGCTTTACAAAGTAAATATTGACAAGCTCCAAACATTTGTTTTATTTTTCATTTTTTGTCACATTTCTATCTATATGTGCTACCATTCTCATTTCCTTCCTCCAAAGCACACTAAGTTTTTTTGTTGTTATTTACTTCATAGTAGTAATATTATATATTTGGAGATAGATATAGAAGAACAAAACACCACAGAAAATTTTAAAATTTTATTTTGCTTAGAATTGGTATTTGCTCAGTATAACAACTCAACATATTATTATAGAGGCTATGGTTTGAAGGTATTCCCCAAACAGCATGTGTTGGAAACCTAATTTCCAATGCAGTAGTGTTGAGAGGCAGGATCTATAAAGAGGTGCCTGGGTAATCGGGGGTTTGCTCTTTGAATAAATTAATGTCATTATCATGGGAATGGGTTTCTTATTCTGAGAATGAGTAGCTTTTTATAAAAGCAAGGTTGGCCTCCTCTTGCTTTTTCTCACATGTGTTCTCTTATCGTTCCACCTTCCATTATGGGATAATACAGCAAGAAGACCCTCACAAGACACAGTTTCTCAATTTTGGACTGCACAGCCTCCAAAATTATAAGCCAAATAATTTTATTTTCATTAGAAATTATCTAACTTGCAGTATTCTATTATCAAAGCAAAAAAAGGACCAACACAGAAAAATTGTACCAAGAAGTTTGGTCATCGCTACAACAAATACCTGAAAATGTGGAAGCAGCTTTAGAACTGGTACTGAGTAGAGGCTGGAAGAATTTGGAGGAGGAGGCTAGAAAAAGCTCAGATTGTAATGCATGGAGCATTAAGGGCACAGAAGAAGAAAGGGAATGTAAAGAAAGTCAGAAATTTCTTAGGGATTATTTGAGTAGTTGTGATCAGAATGTTGGTAGAAATATAAACAATAAATGTCATTCTGATGATGTCTTAGATGGAAATAAAGAAAAAGATATTGGAAAGTGAAATAAAGACCATGCTAGTTACATAGTTGCAGAGAACTTGGCAGAATTGTATCCATGTCTTAGGGCTTTGTGAAAGCCAGAATGTAAGAATGATACATTAGGATATCTGGCAGAAGAAATATCTAACCTAAAGTACTCAAGGTTCCACATAACTTCTTTTGGCAGCTTACAGTAAAATGAGAAAAGAGGTACATGATTTGAAGACAGAATTTGTAATTAAAAGGGAAATAGAACCAAACCCTTGGAAAACTCTGAGCCTGGTCACGTAAAGAATAAAAAGTCATGATCAGGAGAGAATAGTAAGGTTGTGGCCAATTGACTGCTAAGGAGATTAAAATGGATAAAAGATAGCTTGGTTTTATTCATTAAAACAAAGAAACAATAACCCTGAAGTCATTTCAGTAAATCTAGAATATGAGGGCAAGGTTTCCAGAGAGGTGTCCATAGGAACTTAGCATCCGCTGTCCTGCACTGCCTTAGGACTCTGCTCCTAGAATTGTGGTGCAGTACTCCTTGGTCACTCAAGTTGTGGTCTAGAGGTCTCAGACCACTACTCAAGAAGGTGTGGCTTGGACTACTGGTCTAGAAGGTACAATCTGTAAACCTTAGCAGTGTCATAATGGTGCTAATTCTACAAGTATACAGCAAGGGCTATGGACTAATGGTTGTCTCCATCTAGATTTCAAAGAATGTTGTTGAAGCCTCGGGGCCCAGGTGAGACTTGTCTCAGGGCTGAAACCATCCTAGAGAAGCCTCACTAAAGTCATGCCCTGCAGGATCATATGAGTAAGATGTTAGATATGAGTTCTCAATTTATTTTCAAAGAATCAATATGTCAGTATGTTGAATTCTTTGCCTTCTACTTTTAAATTTAACTTCCTCATAAAGCAACTTTTTCAGTTACCTGCTGCACCCTGACTCATTTCAATCACCTGCTCTACCTTGACTCATTCCAATTACCTGCTCCACCCTGACTCATTCTGATTACATGCTCTACCCTCACTCATTCCGATTACCTGCTCTGACATAACCATTTTTCCCACCGAACCACTCACCCCGTCACTCTCTTTAAATTAGCCAGTTGCAATTAGTTTAGCCTGTGCAGTCTAACCCTAGCCAACAGGGGAACGACACAGCAGCAGGGGCCACATGTGTCAGGGATAAGAACCCCTTCTCCTCCCTTGTCCAAGTGTGTGCTCACCATTGTTCCATCTGTAAGGGTGCACCCTTCTATAGCAGTAACTTACCTTGCTGAGAATTAAAAAGAAAAATTTATATTTGAGCGCTATTTCTTTTGCAGCACCAAAACTTTATTTGTAACAGTTACCACTTCAGAGTCCTCAATAGGGAATACCTAGTAGAGCCGTGGAAGTGGGTGATCCCCTGGCACCCCCAAACTGCAAGATCACCAGCATGCAACTCTAGCCTGGAAGAGCTGCAGACACAAGACTCCAACCCTTGAGAGCTGCTGGAGAGACTGAGCCCAGTGAAACCATAGGGGCAGGGTTGCCTGAAGTCTTAGTGGTCCAACCGCCACCCCAGTGTGCATGGAACATGGAGTATGGAGTCAAAGGAAATTATTCTCCAGCTTTAAACATGTACTATTGTTTTTCCTCTTCCATTTTGGACTTCTTTGGGAACAGCCCTTTCTTCTTTCCTATTTCTCTCTTTTGTGATGTGATTGTCTTTCCTATGCCTGTTCCATCATTATATTTTAGAAGTAATTTGTTTACTTTTGCAAGCACACAGCTGAAGAGAAATTTGCCTCAGATGAATTATGCCTTGTGTCTCACCTAAATATGATTTAGATGAGTATTCGGAATTTAGACTTTTGAGTTGATGCTGAGACAAGTTAAGATTTGGGGGCTATTAGGATGGAGTAAATAAATTTTGCATGTAAAAATATATATATTAATACATATATTTTGGGATGGAATGCTATAAGGTGTCTCCCAAAAGTTAAGTGTTGGAAACTTTATTCCCAATGCAACAGTTTTGAAAAGTGGGATCTTTAAGAGGTGACTAGGTCATGAGGGCTCTTCACTTACAAAGAAATTAATGTTGGTATCTCGAGAGTGGGTTTATGATTGTGGAAGAGGGTTTGTTATCATGAGAGTGGATTTGTTATGAAGGCAAGTTGAGCTCCTTCTTTGTTTTTATTGCTCTCATTCTCTTGCCTTTCACTTTCTGCCATGAGATGATGCAGCAAGAAGGTACTCACTAGATGTAGCCCCTCAACTGTGGACTTTCTAGTTCCAGAACCATGAATCAAATGGATTTATTTCCATTATAAATTACGCAGTATGTTGTATTCTGATACAGTAGCATTAAAAAGAATAAGACAACAGAAAACTATTGCTTCTAGTTTAAAATGCTTTCCAATGACATTCCTTGAAATTGTGGGATTTTTGTCATGGGAAATTAAAAGTTATCTCTGTTGTCACCAATGCAGGTAAGATTTCAAAGAACTCCTTTCAGGTAGAAATTATATCAGTTTGAAGAACCTTATCTGTCAGTACTTTAAGATGTTTCAAAAGCCTTACACATAATAAATAGGATGTTAATTTAAAATTTAAAATAATAAGTTTTTATACAAACACAAAAATTGAAAATCTTTCAGTTTAATTCCTCTTTGAGAGAACTCAACTCAATCATTCACAGTGAGATTGCTAAGATTACTGCTTTGAATAATGGTTATTAAGGCAAAGGGGACTATGAATTAGAAATGCCACATATACTTCCATTCCAATAAAGAATATTAGAGAGAGGAAACATAACGTTAATAGTACTTGTGGACAAATTGAGTTCTGCCATTTATTTATTTTATTCATTTTGTATATATTTCCTAACTGCTCATGTACTCTGTTATGTATTGTTGTATGTGCAAAAAAGAATTTAAAAATGCATTAGAACAAAAGAAAAATGCAAAGACAACTCATAGAGATAAGTGTAAGACTATGAAAAGATATTATTACTAATATCTCAAATAAGTTGAGGCCAAATATCTATATATTGAGGACAAAAATACAATACTAGTGGTAATAGTTAGCCTAATTATTAAATAGATGATAAAAAGTCATTAGCCTAACTTAAGTTTTCAGAGCCAGGAATTTGCATTTAAATCCATGTGAATGTATTGACGACCAAAAAGTGATTGAGACATAAGTCTCAAATTTCAAGGTTTATTGAGCCAGCTTGAGGGCACACCCTTGAAAAACAAGAATCACAGGTGGATCTGTGTTTGTGTGTGTGTGTGTGTGTTTTCCAAAGAGCTTCTCAGGAGGTTTATGTATTGCACATTTTCCTTTAAAAGGTGAGGAGTCGGGGCACAGCAGTGAGAGGAATTACTACGTACTTGTGAGATGTTAATTAGTGCCCAGTAAATCTACACTTTAAATAAGATAAAGTGAACATCTGAAGAAAAACGGAAGAAACAGGTGTCTCAGGGAGGAGCAAAGGAATGATTAATCTCATCTTGTCTTTGTTATGTACCTGAGAAGATAAGCTAGCAATCCACATTATCAACATTATCAGTGTGGAGTCTTTTGAAAGTGCTGATTTCTTTTTAGCCCTTAGGGAAGAAAGCTTAATGACACCTAATGACACCGTAAGGGAGGAGGTAGAATGAGTGTCAGACCTATGAAAGCATGGCATTGAACTCATTCCAAAGTTTCTCTGGGATTCCTTGGCCAAGATGGGGTCTGTTGTTCAATTAGGTTAATGCGTAGAATTTTATTTTTATGTGTGAGCGTCCACAATATCTACCCTAAGGGGGGTTTAAAGTGAGAGTGATCATTTTTGTCTCTAATAAAAGACTGAAGGTAAACTGCTTTTCATTGTTGACAAAGGCTAGATTCATAAAATTTAAAGATTAAATGAGCAAATATTATAGCTGACAACTTTCTGACAGTTACAGAAACTGAGCAGAAATTTTTGCCCTTTTTCCCCACGAGTTGAAGAAATTTGCCCAGTGAAGACCTGAGGTTTCCTTGAAATTAAAACAGTAGTTCATTCAACACATCAGAGAATTCATAAAAACTCCCCAAAGTTGTTTCCTGGAATCATGATTAATATAATTTTTATCAAAAAATGCTTAAATCTTCTTTGATTAAATATTCATCATAGTTATGGAGAAAGAGTCCCTGCAATTTTTACATGAAGTTTCTGGATTTGCCCATAAAAAGTATGCTGAGTGAAGGTATTTTAAAAGCTTAATATTTAATAGAATTAGAAAAAATAGAATGAGTTCCATAAAGGACAATTATATGGGAATTTAGAGGAAAATGTTCTAGGTCAGTGTACAATTCACAAAAAGTATATTTGAAGTGGTCTCTAAGAAATGGGTAAATTTTCAACAGATAAAGACAGGATAGTTTTATATGACAGAAAAGGAAATAGTGTGAGTTCAGGAAAGTCTAGGGTAAGGTAAAATTAAGTCATGTGCTTAAGGAGATACATTTGAGTCACACATGGAAAGCTTTGATTTGAAGGCTGAGGAGTTTACAGTATTGAGGTCAATTAGTAAATACATCAATTTTATTCAAACTCTGTCTCTACTATAAATACAAAAATCAGCCAGACGTGGTGGTATGCGCCTGTAGTCCCAGCTACTCTGGAGGCTGAGACAGAAGAATTGTTTGAACCCAGGAGGCAGAGGTTGCAGTGAGCAGAGATGGCACCACTGCACTCCAGCCTAGGTGATAGCATGAGACCCTGTCTCAAAAAGAAAAAAAAAATTCTGTCACTCTTAAGTATATTTTATTTTCTTTTGTTTTCATTGTAAAAATATATATATATATGTATGTATATGCCATTTTAATCATTTTAAGGGTACGATATCATGCCATTAATTAATACACATTTTGTGTAACCACCATCCCTTTTCCCAAAGCTTTTTATTACCTCAAACAGAAACTCTGCATGCATTAAGCAATAACTCCCCTTTTCCTTTCTTAGTCTCTGGTAACATTTAATCTACTGTATCTCTCTATGAAATTTTCTATTTTACATATTTTGTATAAATAAAATTATATAATATCACAACCTATATCAGAATTTCATTCCCTTTTAATGAGAATAATATTCCATGTATATGTATGTGTGTGTGTGCATATATATACACATATATATACATGTATATATACATGCACGCACATATATATGTGTGTGTATATATGTATATATACGTGTATATATAAGTACATATATGTGTCTCACATGTCCGTGTGAAAAGACCACCAAACAGGCTTTGTGTGAGTAATGTGGCTGTTTATTTCACCAGGGTACAGGCGGGCTGAGTCCGAAAAGAGAGTCAGCAAAGAGCGGTGGATTATCATTAGTTCTTACAGGTTTTGGGATAGGCAGTGGAGTTAGGAGCAATGTTTTGCGGGCACGGGGTGGATCTCACAAAGTACATTCTCAAGGGTGGGGAGAATTACAAAGAAACTTTTTAAGGGTGGGGGAGATTACAAAGTACATTGATCAGTTAGGGTGGGGCAGAAACAAATCACAATGGTGGGATGTCATCAGTTAATTATTTTTACTTCTTTTGTGGCTCTTCAGTTGCTTCAGGCTCTCTGGATGTATACATGCAGGTCATAGGTGATATGATGGCTTAGCTTGGGCTCAGAGGCCTAACATTCCTGTCTTCTTATATTAATAAGCAAAACAAAAAAAAAAGTGGTAAAATGTTGGAGTGGCGAAAATTTTGGGGGGTGGTATGGAGAGATAATGAGTGATATTTCTCAGGGCTGTTTCAAGCAGGATTAGGGGCGACGTGGGAACCTAGAGTGGGAGAGATTAAGCTGAAGGAAGATTTTGTGGTAAGGGGTGATATTGCAGGGTTCTTAGAAGAAACATTTGTCATACAGAATTATTGATGATGGCCTGGATGTGGTTTTGCATGAATTGAGAAACTAAATGAAAGACACAGGGTCCAAATAAAAGAAGGAGAAAAATAGGTATTAAAGGACTAAGAACTGGGAGCACCCAGGACGTCCAATTAATTAGAGAGTGTCCAAGGAGGTTCAACATTATTGTTTGCTTGGCTGGTGAGTTTTTGGGCTCTATCCTTGAGTTTTTTTATGTTGTCATATACCAGGTCAGATTGATTTAGGTAAAAACAACACTCTTCATTTAAAAATATACAGAGTCCTCTTTTTTTAGGAGTGAGTAAGTCGAGGCCTTGGTGATTTTGGAGGAAAGAGAAATTCAAAGCCAGAAACTGTTTGTTAAAGAAGGATTAGAAATGGCTAAGAGAGACTGAGATTGATAGTGTGGTGGAGATAGCTGGGGAGAGGTAGAGGGTGGCATAAGAATGGGAACAAGAATAAGAGTGAGTATAAAAGTAAAGAATAGGACTTCATCAGGGTGAAAGTATTAGAGGGTACCTTGCCACTGAAGATCTTCTATCCACTTCAAGAGAGACTTAAGGGTGATGATTTGAGGTAAAACCAGGAGCCACTAAATAACAAGAGTCTGAGAAACTGCTTGGGTGATTTGACTAATAAAGGCCAGTTCGTTATCGGACTGTATAGAGGTGGGAAGGCCAAACCGAGGAATTATATCTGACAAAAGGGAAGAAATAACCGTGGTGCCCTTCTCAGACCTTGTTGGAAAGGCCTCTACCCGTCCAGTGAAAGTGTCTACCCAGACCAAGAGGTGTTTTAGTTTCCTGACTTGGGCCATGTGAGTAAAGTCAATTTGCCAGTCCTTGGCAGGGGCAAATCCCAGAGCTTGATGTGTAGGCAAGGGAGGGGGACTGAACAATGCCTGAGGAATAGTAGAATAGCAGATGGAACACTGAGAAGTGATTTTCCTAAAGATAGATTCCACGTCAGAAAGGAAATGAGAGGTTCTAAGAGGTGGGCTAGCTGCTTGTAACCTACATGGAAGAGGTTATGACATGACAATAGAAAAGAATGGGCCTGTGAGACTGGAAGGAGATATTTTCCTTGGTCCAAGAACCATTTGCCTTGTGTAGGAAGAGATTGATAAGTGGAAGTTTCAGTGGGGGAGTAGGTGGGAGTGACCAGATGAGAAGGAGAAAAACTGGCACGAGGTATAGAGTTGGAATGCTAACTGCTTTTTTAGCTACCTTATCAGCATAAGCGTTGCCCTGAGCGATGGGATCTGATGCCTTTTGATGGCCCTTGCGGTGTAAGGCTCCAGCTTCCTTTGGAAGTAAAGCAGCCTAGAAAAGAGTTTTTTTTAAAGAGGCATTAATGGTGGAGGACCCTTGTGTAGTGAGGAAACCTGTTTCTGCCCATATAATAGCATGGTGGTGCAGGATATGGAAGGCATATTTAGAGTCAGTGTAAATATTGACACATAGTCCTTTTGCAAGAGTGAGGGCTCGAGTTAAGGCAATGAGTTCGGCTTGTGGAGAGGTAGTGGAGGGGGTTAAAGTGGTAGCCTTAATGATAGATGTGGAAGATATTATAGCATAGCCTGCTTTTGCTGGTGAGTGGCAATTAGGCCTGGTGGAACTGCCATCAATAAACCAAGTGTGATCAGGGTGAGGAACAGGAAAGAAGGAAATATGGGGAAATGGAGTGAATGTCAGGTGTATCAGAGAGATACAGTCATGGGGGTCAGGTGTGGTATCAGCAGTAATGTGGGAGGCCAGATTGAAGTCTGGATCAAAAACAATGGTAATTGTGGGAGACTCAACAAAGACTGAGTATAGCTGAAGGAGCCAGGGAGCAGAAAGTATATGTATCGGGTGTAAGGAAGAAAATAGATTTTGGAAGTTATGAGAACTGTAGAGAGTGAGTTGAGCATAGTTTGTGATTTTGAGGGCCCCTAAAAGTATTAGGGCAGCGGTAGCCACTGCACAGAGACATGATGGCCAGGCTAAAACAGTAAGGTCAAGTTGTTTGGACAAAAAGGCTACGGGGCATGGTCCCAGTCCTTGTGTAAGAATTCCAACTGCACAGCTCTGCACTTTGGCTGTGTGTAATGAAAAGGGCTGGGATGAGTCAGGGAGAGCTAGTGTTGGGACAGCTTCTAGGGCTTTCCATTGAAGGAATGGAAAGAGGAGTGGCAAAAGGATTTAGGATCTATGGGGTCAGCTAGGTTTGCTTTTGTGAGTTTATATAATGGTTTAGTCAGGATGGTAAAACTAGGTATCCAAAGGTGGAAGTACCTAACCATGCCTAGTAAGGAAAGAATTGTTGTTTTGTAGAAGGGGTTGGGGTTTGGGAGATTAGCCAGACATGATCAGCAGGGAGAGCACGTGTGTTTTCGTGAGAATTATGCCGAGATAGGTAACAGACAAGGAAGAAATTTGGGCTTGACTGAAGTAATGGGGGCTGTCTGTGAAGCCTTAAGGCAGTACAGCCCAGGTAATTTGCTGAGCCTGATGGGTGTCAGGGTCAGTCTAAGTGAAAGTGAAGAGAGGCTGGGATGAAGGATGCAAAGGAATAGTAAAGAAAGCATGTTTGAGATTCAGAACAGAATAATGGATTATGGAGGTGTTGTGCAGGGAGGTATTGAGGATAGGAGTCTGTGGGTTTGGCACCACGGGGTGGATAGACAAGACAATTTGGTTGATAAGGCACAGATCCTTAACTAACCTGTAAGACTTGTCCAGTTTTTGGACAGGTAAAATGGGGGAATTGTAAGGGGAGTTCATAGGCTTTAAAAGCCCATGCTGTAACAGGCAAGTGATAACAGGCTTTAATCCTTTTAAAGCGTGCTGCAGGATGGGATACTGGCACTGAGCGGGGTAAGGGTGTTTAGGTTTTTATGGGATGGTAAGAAGTGCATGATCGGTCACCAAGGAGGGAGTAGAGGAGTCCTATACTTGTGAATTAAGGTGGGTAGCTACAAGGGGAGGATGTGAAGGAGGCTTTGCACTGTGGAAAAGGGTGGAAATGAGGTGTGGCTGTAGCCTAGGAATAGTCAGGGAAGCAGATAATTTGGTTAAAATGTCTCAACCTAATAAAGGAACTGGGTAGGTGGGAATAACTAAAAAAGAATGCATAAAAGAATGTTGTCTAAGTTGGCACCACAGTGGGGGAGTTTTAAGACGTTTAGAAGCCTGACCATCCATACCCACGACAGTTATCAAGGGAAGGGAAACAGGCCCTTGAAAAGAAGGTAATGTGGGTGGGTAGCCTCCGTATTGATTAAGAAGGGGACGGGCTTGCCCTCCACTGTAAGAGTTACTAAAGCATCTCTGATGGTCCAGTAGACTTCCAAGGTGATTGGGCAGTGTCAGTCTTCAGCTGCTAAGCCGAGAAGGTCTGGGAAGGAGGCAGTGAGAGCTTTGGGCCAGTTGGACATTTCAGTTTCCAGTGGGGTCCTGCACAGATGGGACACAGCTTAGGAGGAATCCTCAGCTGCAGGCATTCCTTGGCCCAGTGGCCAGATTTCTGGCACTTGAAGCAAGATCCTGGGGGAGGAAGTCCTGAAGGAACGCCTAACTGCTGTGGCTTAGGCATTTTGAAGTTTTTGTGTGCTGGAGATATGGCTGGGGTTTCTCTCACAGCAGAGGCAAGTAATTGCAACTCTTCTCTATTATTGTACACCTTGAAGTCAAGGTTAATTAAGTCCTGTTGTGGGGTTTGAGGTCCAGTATTTAATTTTTGGAGCTTTTTCTAATGTCAGGAGCTGATTGGGTGATAAAATGCATATTAAGAACAAGACAGCCTTCTGGCCCCTCTGGGTCTAGGGCGGTAAAGTGTCTAAGGGTTGCTGCTAAGCAGGCCATGAACTGGGCTGGGTTTTCGTCTTTACCTTGGGTAGTTTCTTTGGATTTGTCATAATTAACAACTTTGTAAGCTGCCTTTATAAGCCCTTCAACTGGGCAGGAAGCCGGTAATCTCGCCTAGCTATACCTGGGGAATCTGCCTGATAGTTCCATTGGGGATCTTCTTGGGGAACTGCTCTAATGCTTTCCTGGAGGTCTGGCTTATGAAGCCAGCGGTTATCAGCGTGAGATTGGACTAGAGAAAAAATTCTTTCCTGTTCATCTGGGGAGAGGGTAGAAGTTAGGATGACATTTAAGTCACTCCAGGTTAAATTGTAGGGCAGAGTTAGATATCAGAATTCCTGTATATATTTACTGGGGTCTGATGAGAAAGAGCCTAAATTCTGGCTGATTTGGGAAAGGTCTGATAGAGAAAAAGGCACATGTACCCTGACTATGCCTTCAACTCCAGCCACCTCTCTAAGAGGAAATTGTTGGGCAGATGGGAGAGAGCTAGTCTCAGAACGAAACTGTAAATCAGACTGGGTATGAGGAGGGGAGATGGTAGAAGGATTATAGGGTGGGGGAGCAGAGGTTGAGAAAAAATTGGGACCTGGCTTGGCCTGGCAAGGAGTAACCTGGGGAGAAGGGGAGAGGTCAGATGAGTCCATAGAAAAGGATTCAAAGGACTCAGAGCTTGGGGTGGAGACTGAAGGAACAGACAGGAGATAAAGAAGAAAGATTTGGGGTGAGTCACATTGGGAGCAGAGACTAGGGACGGGCCAATGTGTAAAAGAATGCCTGGATGTCAGGCACCTCAGACCATTTGCCCATTTTTTGACAAAAATTATCTAGATCTTGTAGGATAGATAAATCAAAAGTGCCATTCTCTGGCCACTTGGAACTACTGTCGAGTTTGTATTGGGGCCAAGCGGTATTGCAAAAGAAAATAAGGCATTTAAGTTTTAGGTCAGGTGTGAGTTGAAGAGGTTTTAAGTTCTTGAGAACACAAGCTAAGGGAGAAGAAGGGGGAATGTGGGTGAGGGGGTGGAATGTTGCCCATAGTGAAGGAGGTAAGTTTAAAGAGAAAGGTAGAGACATTGAGAGAAGGGGTGGGGGGTGCTTGCACCTCAGGAAAGTGGAGAAAGAGTGGGAGGTTCTTGCTTCCTAGGAAAGTGGAAACGAGGTGGAGACACGTAGAGAAGAGGTGGGGAGCAGCCCTGGGCTGCAATGTGGGTGAGCAGTCAAAGCAGGCGTCCCTGCAATTGGCTTGCCACCAAGGGAATGTGGGTGAATGACCAAGGCAGGCGTCCCTGCGGAGATCAGACACCAATGGAATGTGGGTGAATAATCAAGCAGGCGTCCCCATAATGATTAAACACCAAGGGAAGGCTGCCTTCCCGAGTCTGTGACTGGCGCTGGAGTTTTGGGTCCACAGATAAAATGTGTCTCCTTTGTCTCTACCAGAAAATTAAAGGAATTGAAATTAAGAGAAGGGAGAGATTGAAGGGTGGTGCCAAGATTGAAAGGAGAAAGAGGTTGAGAGATAGTGAGAGAGGTTGGAGAAGAAAGTAAAAAGAGGCTGTTTACCCGATTTAAAATCAGAGAGATGTTCCTTGGGCTGGTTGGTCTGAGGACCCGAGGTCATAGGTGGATCTCTTCACAGAGTGAGGGTGAGGACAGGGGACTAGTCTCCCAAAGGAGTACCTCTGACCCAGGTCTTCAGCACCAAAAGTCTCACGTGTCTGTGTGAAGAGACCACCAACAAGCTTTGTGTGAGCAACAAGGCTGTTTATTTCACCTGGGTGCTGGCGGCCTGAGTCCGAAAAGCGAGTCAGCAAACGGTGGTGGATTATTATTAGTTCTTATAGGTTTTGGGATAGGGGATGGAGTTAGGAGCAATGTTTTGCAGGCAAGGGGTGGATCTCACAAAGTACATTCTCAAGGGTGGGGAGAATTACAAAGAACCTTCTTAAGGATGGGGGAGATTACAAAGTACATTGATCAGTTAGGGTGGGGCAGAAACAAATCACAATGGTGGAATGTCATCAGTTAAGGGCTATTTTCACTTCTTTTGTGGCTCTTCAATTGCTTCAGGCCATCTGGATGTATACATGCAGGTCATAGGGGATATGATGGCTTAGCTTGGGCTCACAGTCCTGACAATATGCACACACACACATATATATGCACACAGACATTTGGTTTATCCTCTAGACACAGGGATTATTTTCACCTTTGGTTATTATAAATAATATTTCTATAAACATTCATAATATGTATCCATTTGATTTCCTGATTTCAATTTTGTAGGGTATCTACCTCAGAGTGGAAATGTTGAGTCATATGTTAATTCTGTTTAACTTTTACAGGAACTGACAAACCATTTCTCAAACAAAATGCACTATTTTACATTTCTACATGCACTTATGAGCATTTCAATGTCTTCAGATACTCTCCAACAGTTGTGATTTTCCTTTATGTTATTTTTATGTTTTGTTATAGCCATCTTAGAATGTGTGAGGTGATAAGAGCTTTTTGTGGTCCTGAGTTATATTTCCCTAATGACTGATAATGCTGAGCAACTTCCCATGTGTTTATTGATTATTTACATATGTTTTCTGGAGAATTGTCTATTCAAGTGTTTTAACCATTTTGTAATAGTGTTGTATGTCATTTTGTTGTAGCATTATCAGAGTTCTTTATATATACTAGACATAAAATTCTCCTCAAATATATAATTGGCAATTTGTTATCATCTATTCTGTGGCCCATCTTTTTACTCTTTTGATAATGCCATTTGGTACAAAGAAGTTTTTAATAGTAATAAGGTCCAACTTATTTTTCCTTTTGTTGCTAATGCTCTTGGTGTCATATTTCAAAAATTGTTTGCAAATCCAAGGTGACACATATTTTGACCTTATGCTGGCTCTCTATTTTGTTCTGTTTATCTATGTGTCTATGTTTATGCTATTACCACCATTTTGATCACTGTAGCCTTGTAGTAAGTTTTGTAATTAAGAGTTGCAAGTCCACCAACTTTGGTCTTTTTAAAATAGTTTTGGCCATTTTGGGTTCCTTGAAATTCTATATGAATTTGAGAATTGGCTACACACACACACACACACACACACACACACACACACACACAATTGTGTACCTCTTTGGTTACATTTATTTCTAAGTACTTTACTCATTTGATACTGTTATAAATAGAATTGCATTCTTATCTTTTTTGACTATTCATTATTTGTGTACAGTAAAGCAACTGATTTAGTGTGTTGATTTTGTATGCTGTAGCACTCTTGAATTTCTTTATTATCTTTAAAAGTGTGTGTAGAGGGTTCTAGATGGCAGACTATAGGATATAATACCTGCTACCTCCAGAAAGAACCAACATAGAATCAGATAATTACGCTTTGAATACACCACCTAAGAGAGAAAGCTGGGATTCAACAGAGAAATGACAGGAAACACCCCAGGCAAGAAAGGAGAGGGAAGTAAGGCAGCCTGTAGAGACTTCGCAATGAGGGGTAAGAGATTCGCTGTTGCGGGAAGTCAGGGACCCTGAATGGAGGGACCAACTGAAGCTGTGACAGAATAACATAAAATGTAAAGATTTCATGGACATTTATTAGTTCCCCAAATTAATACTTTTATAATTTCTTACACCTGTCTTTACTGTAATTTCTGAACATAAATTGTGAAGATTTCATGGACACTTATCACTTCCCCAGTGAATATCCTTATGATTTCCTATGCCCGTCTTTACTTTAATCTCTTAATCCCGTCATCTTCTTTGTAAACCGAAGATGAGGATGAAGATGAGGAGGATGAATGTCGCTTCAGGACCCTGTGATTGTATCAACTGCACAAATTGTTTGTAAAGCATGTGTGCTTGAACAATATGAAATCTGGGCATCTTAAAAAAGAACAGGATAACAGCAATGTTCAGGGAACAAGAGAGGTAACTTTGAACAGGCTGCCGGTGAGCCAGACAGAACAGAGCTATATTTCTCCTCTTTCATAAGCAAATAGGAGAAATATCGCTGAATTCTTTTTCTCAGCAAGGAACATCCCTGAGAAAGAGAACGCGCCCTGAAGGTAGGCTTATAGACAGCCCCTTTTTCAGGTGTCCCATCTTTTATGGTCAAAGCCAAAGGAATGAAATAAGCCCTGGTCTCCTATAGCGCTCCCAGGCTTATCAGGTGGACAAAAATTCCCACCTAATAAATTTTGGTCAGACAGGTTATCTGCTCTCAAACCCTGTTTCCTGGTAAGATGTTATCTACAACAATGCGTGCCCGAAACTTCATTAGCAATTTTAATTTCACCTTATCCGGTGGTCCTGTGATCTCACCCTGCCTCCAATTGCTTTGTGATATTTTCTTACCTTGTGAAGTATGTGATCTCTGTGACCCACACCCTATTCATGCACTTCCTCCCCTTTTGAAAATCATTAATAAAAACTTGCTGGTTTTATGGCCCGGGGAACATCACGGATCCTGCCGACATATGATGTCTCCCCCGGACACCCAGCTTTAAATTTCTCTCTCTTGTGCTCTTTCCCTTTATTTCTCAACCCACCCGAGACACTTAGGAAATAGAAAAGAACCCACGTTAAACATCAGGAGCGGGTTCTCCTGATAATCCACAATGGCCCATGTTCCCAGTGTTGACTTCTTCAATCTTAGCAGCTATGGTAAGGATCCATTTTGAGAACTGAGTCCTCACCAGACTGTATCCTGCATTGAGGCTGAGTAGCCCCTGAATCTCCACATTTCTGGAGCTCCAATGACTTTCCCTGCCAGAAGCCACTGCCTATGCTATCAAGTCTCAAGTGCAAGCCATGGTCATGACCCCGCTTCTCCCAGTAAGGAAGCCATTATGCGTTTTCAGATGCCCCAAAGACAAACTCTTGTACCTGCAGCTATAGAGAATCACTTCCAGGGACAAAGCACAAGCAAAGTACATGCTCCCCTGATGCCTGTGTAAGGCTGCTACTAATGAAAGCAACCACACCCTCCTCAGTAGCAGAGCAGCTATTACTACCACCAAACTACCACTATGCCAGAGGTCTGGGGATAACCCATCCCTGTCTACCACAGCCAGTGCCTAACCATACTTTCAGGGGCTCTGAGGATATAGGTCTGCCCTGCCTGCTCAGGCTTCACCTCCCCAAGTGTCCCAGTGCTCAAACATGCCCTTTGGGTTCCTGGAGATAACTGTGTCCCAATTCACTACTGTTGAAACCCAAGCACTCCTCTGAAGGGCAAGAGGATGGGCCCACCCACCCTGCTACAAACACAATAGCTGGCACTCACTTGCACATAACATCTGCAGGCCTGGGGACTAGGCTGCCCAGCACATCACAGCCACCACCAACAGCTGTGCAGACCACATGAGAGGCAGAGGATTGTTTTGCCCCTGCTACTGCATTTTCCCAGGGCATATCCAGGACTTGCCCACCCAGCTAGTCCACTTCTGCCACTGCCAGTACCTGAACAATCCACCTAGAGACCCAAGAGTTGCCCAACCATGATGCATTGACATTGGTATTAGAAAACACTGACCTAGGGCTCAAGGACAGGAATGCCTGGTTTGCCACTGCCATCACTGGGGCCCAAGGACTGGCACACCTGATGTTCCATCCCCAGTAATACATCATCACAAATCTAGTAACAACTGCACCCTAAATAACTAAGGAACCACAGACACTATAGACATGGCTTACAGCAGAAGAAAACATATGGAAACAAAACTACTGCATGCACTCAGAATGAAAGCCAAAGTGCCCTATCCAACCTGCACTTTATATATGTATATATATACCTTTAGGGAAAAGTCCTTTTTTATAAAGCCAAATTCAGAAATTAAAAGAAGTGGCTGTTACAACAGATGTGCAGATATCAATGTAAGGACAGAAGAAACATTAAAAAGCAAGGAAATATGACACCTCCAGGGTAACACAATAATTATTCAAGAAAATATTTCAGTAAAAAATTATGCAGTCCTGGAAATATAATTCTAAATGATGAAAGCAAAGAAGGTCAGTGAGATACAAGATAACTCAGAAAAACAATACAAAAGAATCAGAAAGACAACTTTGAATATGAATTAGACATTTAGTAAATAAATATATGTTATTAAAAAAACAAATTCTGGAACCTAAGAATTCACTGAATAAAATACAAAATTCATTTGAAAGCTCCAACAATAAACTAGATAAAAGAGAAGAAAGAATTTCAGAGCCTGAAGACAGGTCTTTGGAAATAACCCAATCGGACAATTTTTTAAAAAAAAAGATAAAAGAGAATAAACAAACCCTATATGACATGAGACACCATAAACAGACCAAACATTGAAAGTTTTAGTGTTGCACAAGGTAAAGAAAAAAATGACAGAAATAAAAAAAGCCTATCTAATAAAATAATAGTTGTAGACTTCCCATGTCTAGCAAGAGATGTAGATATCTAGACACAGAAAGCTCAAAGAATTTCAAGCATATACAATTCAAAAAGATCTTCTCAAAAGCGCATTATAGTGGAACTGTCAAAAGTCAAAGACAATAAAGTAAGTCTAAAAACAGAAAGAAAAAAGTTTCTAGTCACATACAAGGCAACTTCCATTAGAGTAAATGAGGATTTCTTTGTGGAAAACTTATAGGCCAAGAGAGAATGCTATGATATATTTATATGATATAAATATGATATATGTATATGTATATATTAAATACTTAATATTAAAAATACTTAAATATTTAAAATACTGGCAGGAAAACTGCTAGCAAAGGATACTGTACAAAGAAAAGTTATTTTTCATAAGTGAAGGAGAAATAAAATTTTTCCCAGAGAAGCAAAAGCTAGGGGAATTTGTTACCACTAAACTAACTCTACAAGAAATGCTTAAGGGAGTTCTACAAGTGGAAACAAAAGGATAATATCTACTATCATGAAAACAAAAGTACACAGTCACTGGTAGAGCAAGCATGCAAATGAAGAAGAGAAAAAACTCTAATATTACCACTACAGAAAGTTATCAAACTGCAATATTAATAATCAGAGAGAAAGATAGGAACAAAGAACATACAAAACTATAATCAATTAATAAATTAGAGGAACAAGCCTTCACATATAATAATAAATTATATGTAAATGGATTAAACTTTCCACTTAAAATATCTACACTGATTAAATAAATTTTTTAAACTACCCAACTATATGCTGCCTACAAAAAAAAAAAAAATTCTCACTTGGAAAGAAACACAGATTGAACGTAAAGAGATGAAAAATATACTTCATGCAACCTGAAAAAAAGTAAGCAGGAGTAGCTATATCAGACAAACTGACGTTAAGTCAGCAATTAAGAGTCAAAGAAGGTCATTATATTAATAAAGGGATTAATTTAGCAAGAGGATATAACAATTCTAAATATATATGCACCCAATACCAGAACACCCAGATATATAAGGCAAATATTATCAGATGTAAAAGAATAGATATTTGAATGGCTGAGGCAGGAAGATCACCAAGCCCAGGAGTTCGAGACCAGCATCAGCAACATAGTGAGACCACAGTTCTCAAAAAAAATTAATTTAATTTAATTTTTAAAAAGAAGAGATAGAATTCAATCCAATAATAGTTGGGAACTTCAACACCCCAGTCTGAGCATTAGACAGATCATATAGACAGAAAATTAACAATGAATCCTTATATTTAAACTGCACCTTACACTAAGTGGACCTAACAGACATTTATGAACATTTCATCCAGTAGCTACAGATTATACATTCTACTCATCAGAACATGGATACTAAAGGATAAACCATATGTTAGGACAAAAGCAAGTCTCAACACATTTGTAAAAACTGATATCATATCAAGTATCTTCTCAAACCACAATGGAATAAAACTAGAAATCAACAACAAGTGGAACTTTGGAAACAGTACCAATACATGGAAATTTAAAAATATGCTCCCGAATGACCATTGGATTAAGAAAGAAATAAGAAGAAAACTTTCAAAAAATCATGAAACAAATGAAAATAGAACTGCAACATACCCAAACCTCTGGGATACAGCAAAAGCAGTACTAAGCAGAAAGTTTATAGCAATAAATGCCTAATCAAAAAAGTAGGTGGTTTTCAAATAAACAAACTAATGATGAATCCTAAAGAAATAAAAAGCAAGAACAATGCAAACCCCAAAACAGAAGAAAAAATAATAAAGTTCAGAGCAGCACAAAATAAAATGGAGACTAAAAATTCAAAAAGATAAACAATGTGAAAAGTTGTTTTTTTACTAAGAAACAAAAGTGATAAACCATCACTTCTTATACTGTCTTCCTGTTTTCCTTTAGATTCCTTTAACTGTTAAGCATATTTAAGTCAATTGATTTAAAGTCTTATCTATCAAATCCAATGTCTGGGCCTCCTCAGGAATAGTCTTAATCAATTTACTTATTTTTTTTTTTTCAAAGGAACCATATGCTGCTGTTTGTGTATATGATTTGAATTGTTTTTGAAAATAGATGTTCGAAAAATATCATGTAGGAACTCTGGAACTCAGATTCTCCCTTTCCCTAACATTTCCTGTGCTTGAATTTTGAGGACCGCAGTCAACATGTGTGTGTGTGTGTGTTTTCCAAACTGTTTTTAGAAAGACTGCATTTCTTATTGTTTGTGGTTACTGAAGCCCCTTTTCATTTAGCTCATGATTAATCAATGATTTGACAGAGATTTCCATGAATTCCAAGCGTTTCAGCCAATAGTGAAGCCGAGTATCTCCTCAGACCTTTTCCGAACGTGAGTTCTGTCCAGAGCATATATGTGGCTTTCTAAATTTCCTTGTATTCCCAGGCACTTTTAAATGTCTTAACTTCCCAAAGGAATTCTCTCCCCTGCTTTTTCTCCCAGGTGTTAGGTCGTCTATTTTGTTTCAACTGTAATTTTTTACCCCAAGTGGCTGAGAGATTTTTATTTGCCACAAAATGTTTCAAAACATTGCCCACCAATTTTCCAACCTGATTGATTGGGTTCTGAGTTAGGCAAAATAGATAAGCACATTTTGTCAGTCCTTCAGGCAGCATCAAGACAGGTTTGAATAAGCACACACAGTAATTTGTAAATAAGATCTGCTATGTTTCCTCTGGGAAGAGGGATCAGATGTCCACACTGATAACATGGGCTGTAGTTCTCAAGACTATCACCGAGTCAGAGAGGAGTTGGGAGAATATCAAGTAAAAGTGTCACAGAACTTTGTTTTCATTTTTATGTTGTCCTTTTTCATTCAGTGTTTGCTTGGTTGCTGTAAAGCTTTGAATGTGTTCCAGATTTCTGGTAAGGTTCTTTCTCATACTTTCTGTTTGGTTTTCAATGCTTCTGTGGAAGAGATATTTTCTGAAGTTGTCTTCTCTGCCCTTGTGCTGATGTCACTTTCTTAAGCCTATTTTTTAATCATGGTAAGAGCAAAAATTTTCGAAAAAGATAAGTGAGGAAATTTTCTAATGAAGCCATGTTGCCTATGTATTAAGCCACGTTCCATAACAGAGCCCCATTTGTTGGTTTTTTTTTGTACAAAAAAATGATAACTAGGAACAAAAAAGACTAGAAACACAGAGACAAGATACAAATTCACAAGTTGCTAGTCAACTTGGTGTTAATTATTTCCTTATTATTAATAGGGCAGCATTGCCCACCAGTTTTCCAACTTGATTGATTGGGTTCTCTGTTGTTATTATTATTATTAATAGGGACATGATTAAAAGCAAACACAACTCCAAAGACTCGGAATTTTAAAACATGAATATGATTCAGAGACTTTGCAGAATTGAAATATTTAAATAGTTTAGAATAATCACACTTAGCTAAGAGGCTAACTTAAGCTAAGAGACTTAACTAACAAAGATACTGGCTATTACATTCCCACCTACAAAAGATCATTCTGGTGTAATTTTAAATGTTTGATTGTGAATATCAAGTGTTATGTCACTAACTTTTCAAAAAGGTCATTGTGAGGTTTCGGTGGATCTCTTGTGGAATAGAGTAACTACAGACTTTGATATGCATGGAATATCTAGATCACTGTTCACCACTCAACTTTAAATTATGACGATCCGTTACCCTGAAATTTCTTCCTTTCTCTTCATGCCGTCACATTTGCGATGCAATAGTTTTGGTACCCTGGCATATACATCATTAAATAATCCTATTTTTCTCAGTGACATTACATAAAAGTGGATGTGAATTGGTTTAAGAAATCTTATTTTTCAAGACAAGGTGAGTGCATGTAAAGAGTGATCATATTAATTTCAAATTATTCTTAAAGCAAAGATGAGGATGTAATATTCCATGGGAGTCTTCTTCATATCAAAACTTTTTTATTAAGCCACTTACTAAGATATCTAAAAGAAGGTTCATATGTGATTCTTTGAATTCTCTGTGTCATATGAATAGCCAAAAGTCCAGTTAAAGCCATTCAAAAATAAATGTAATATATTTAGGTACATATATCTTTTCTTTTAGCCAATTTCTGCCCAGGATTTTTCAATGTAAGTATTATTGGGATTATAGTGACCCAATTTTTATTGTATAGAATTATTCTACATATTACAAGAAGTTTGGTATCTCTGGCCCCTGCCTATAAAATGACAATAGTAAACAACTGCCTCATAGCATGCTTCACCCTGCCTCTGGCACTGGGACAACCTGAGCAATTCTAGTACATTTCCAGTCTTCCCCCTACATGAAAAACACAAATGGCTTGACTTTATATGTGCAATAATTGCTGCTCTTTTTCTTTCTATCTCTCCACCTCTCTTCTTAAAATTTATTTATCAGCTCCACCCATATCTATCACTTAATTGAACCTTTATTATTGCTCACAAATTATGAAATCTATTTTAAAAGAAACAGATTGTGAGGATTTACTATGTGTTAGACATTTGGACTGAAAAATGCCTGTTCTACATAGACTCTCAGATTGCTAAGAAACAAATAATTAGCATATATTATTGCTCTACATAGATAAGATATAAAATTATGCCTATTTTAAAAGTGGTCAAAATTATTGGTTGATATTTATTTTATTGAGTCCTGATTAGAAATTTGTAAAAGGAAATTAATGTCTATGTAAATATAATTACTCATTTTCTCTGTGTGTATGTGTGTGTGTGTACAAACAAATGTTTTAACCAGTGTTCAGATATGTATATCACTTAGCTGTTGCTTCATATTAAATCATCTTAAAGCTTATTGGTCAGCTACATGGGTCTTCCTATTTGTATTGATTTCAACTGACCTTTCTCATAATTCTGTAATCAGTTGGCTGGTCAGTTGGTGCTGGCAAGTATAGGATGGTCTTACCACCTGTTCGGTAGTGGGCTGGGTGTTTACTATGGGCAGTACTTCTTTCATCATTCATCATTCATCAGTATAGCATAAGCTAGTTGTGACAAGTTTCCCAAAAAGGGCTAAAACAAGCAAGTGTTCTTTTTTTTTTTTTTTTTGAGATGGAGTCTCGCTCTGTCGCCTGGGCTGGAGTGCAGTGGCCGGATCTCAGCTCACTGCAAGCTCCGCCTCCCGGGTTTACGCCATTCTCCTGCCTCAGCCTCCCGAGTAGCTGGGACTACAGGCGCCCGCCACCACGCCCGGCTAAGTTTTTGTACTTTTTGGTAGAGACGGGGTTTCACCGTGTTAGCCAGGATGGTCTCGATCTCCTGACCTCGTGATCCGCCCGTCTCGGCCTCCCAAAGTGCTGGGATTACAGGCTTGAGCCACCGCGCCCGGCCGCAAGTGTTCTTAAGGAGTAAATTCAGAATGAGAATATAATAAAGTCCTTTAAATTATATTGGCAAAAGTAAGTTACAAGGTCAACCCAAATTCAAGAATTGGAAAAACAGATTTTGTCTCTTAATGAGAGGAAATGCAAAACTGCATTAGAAGGTTGGTAGACTCAGAACTAGATGAAGAATTTTGTCCTTTTGCAATCCACATGCTACATTATGGTTTTTACTTATGTAGGTCCAGAAAGTTTTACAGGTAGAAAAATAAATGTACCTTGGATGATATTATGTTCCAATATCTAGTGTTTTTCTAAATTAAGGGTATTGCTGTTTGTTATAAGGATAATGGAATTAAAGTTCCTTAATCTCATTGTACATTCTAATATTTTTCTATACAGAAAAAGTAAATTGCATTACAGTAGACACTTGAAACTTTCTGGACAGCATATGAGTACTTTACCAATTTCTAAATTAGTAAGCCTCAGATTAGCACATAAAACAAATGTCAGAGTAACTTTTGCACCCTAAATGCCATTTCTAATGTACATAGCTCATAAGAAAAATAATTTTTATTATTTCACATGCAAATTTATAAAAAGTGTACATGTATCACTAGGCTAAAACATGTCATAAGGGCCAAGAAAAATATATCGGGGTCAGATACCACTACATCGTTAAGTAAGTTCCAAGGCTAAATGAGATATTCTGAAATATTAAGATTTCTTCCAACATTAATGATCGTCATCTCTTTTTTTTTCTTTTTTCTTTTTTTTTTTTTTGAGGCGGAGTCTCGTTCTGTCGCCCGGACTGGAGTGCAGTGGCCGGATCTCAGCTCACTGCAAGCTCCGCCTCCCGGGTTTACGCCATTCTCCTGCCTCAGCCTCCGGAGTAGCTGGGACTACAGGCGCCCGCCACCTCGCCCGGCTAGTTTTTGTATTTTTAGTAGAGACGGGGTTTCACCGTGTTAGCCAGGATGGTCTCGATCTCCTGACCTCGTGATCCGCCCGTCTCGGCCTCCCAAAGTGCTGGGATTACAGGCTTGAGCCACCGCGCCCGGCGATGATCATCATCTCTAAGCCATGTCACCAGTTGGAGTAGTCAATAAGAAAGAAACTAAAAAGAATATATTATTAAAATTAATGATTGTCAAAGGGGGTAGGTTCTGAGATGATGGGAAGGGGACAGTGGAAGTTGGAGGAGGACTTCTTGTTCACCTTAAACCAGTTGAGATGAGTTTTAGAAATCTTATTGGAAATATGTATTTCTTAGAGTTTTACGAAAGAAAATAGATTAGATAGAGAAAAAGAGAATCCCAACACCCCAGTGCAGATTTTTAAACCTGAAATAATGGTGAACTTAACAGGGGCAAAGCTATAGCCTTAAACAAAGTCAGAAACATGATTATTTTTATTGTTTAAGCTAGATACCTTACTTTCTTAAATGAAACTGTTCTTTTGATTAAATGTATTATTGAAAAAGCTGTGTAATGTGCCTGTGTTTTATACAGTGGGGAACAAATAACATTGAAAGAGGATTTGAAGAAATCATGGGAGATTAGGAAAACAAAATTGCTTTACATTTTTATTATAACAATTATATTTCATTTAATAAAAATGATCACTTTTTCACAATGACACATGACTTAGTTTTTTTTGTTTTTTTATTTTTCCGTGACTTTTTTTTTTTTTATTACAGCTGAATGCTGGGTTCTGTTATGGAGATAATTTTGTCTTCCTTAAATTCATTGATTAAAGCCCAAACCCTTAATGTGACTGTATTTGGAGAAAGGGGCTTTTAAGGAGGACATTAAGGTTAAATGAGATCATAAGGGTAGGGCACTATTTTAATAGGATCGTGTCCTTATAAAAATAGGAAGACACCAGATATTTCTCTCTTTCCACACACCCACAGAGTAAAGGCCGTGTATAAACATAGGGAGAAGTTGCCATCTACTAGCTGAAGAGAGGAGAGAAGACTCACCAGAGACCAACCCTAATGTCACCATGATCTTTGACATCTAATCTTCACATCTGTGAGAAGACAAATTTTTGCTATTTAAGACACTCTATCTATGGTATTTTGTTATGGCAACCCAAGAAGACTAATATAGATTCCTGTTTGGGGGTATATTTTATAGATAATTAAAGTTATTTTCTTTTATATCATATCACAGAAAGGATTCTAAGGGCACGATTGATTTGATTAGTTGAATATTATATGTTAACTAAGTCTTCATAATAAGCAAATTACTTTTACACAAAATTCTAGTCACTCTGGGCAGGCATGGTGGTTCATGGTTGTAATCTCAGCACTTTGGAAGCCCAAAGCAGAATGACACTTTAAGCACAGGAGTTCAAAGTTAAAGTGAGCTATGATCACACCAGTACACTCCAGCCAGGGTGACAGAGCAAGACCTAATTTCTGTAAAAATATAAAATAACTAAAAGTCTAGTTATGCAGATGATTTAATATTTAGGTGAAAATGAGAGACAGAGGGAGAAAGATAGTGACAGCACTATGTAGCAAGCTGTCACATAGCTTTATAGACATATACAAACATGTGAATGTTAAATATCAAAGTATTAATGATCCACTGTATCTGATGTACTGATGTATATATATTTAGCAATTAAGTTAATTTCTGTTTCTTTGTTTTTACATAATTACAAGTGATTTAATGTCACAATTTCCTGAGGAATTTTCCTAATCTACATGGTTTAAATTTATCTCAGTATCTCAATATTTACATGAGAAGATGTTCATTGAGAAACCAATTAAAATTGATGCTCTATCTGACTGTATATTCTAACTGCCAGATGTTTACACTGCTGAAATTTCCCAGTAGTATAATATACCCTAAAATGCCTGAAGAATTTTTAAAAGAGGTTTAAATTCCATTGTAAAGCTATCATGAATAAAATTGAAAAATACTCAAATCTTACTGCTTCTTTCCTTCATTATGTATGAAATAAATATTTACTAGTTAGATAAATCATCTGGTAAAACTATACTCATATTCATTACATTTTGCTATCATTTCCCCAATAACTATGAAAAATCATTTTGACATCTGTTGGATGTTTAGGAATTTGTGTGTGAAAGGCCATATAGAATATCTCAAATAATGCACGATTCTTTTGTATCATATGTAATGTCTATAGAGTTTATCTTTGCATATTGACAATTCAAATTTTTTTATGTCAGATAACAACAGAAGTTTCTGAAAAATTGCAGTAAATTACCTCTTAACTATATGTTAAAGTCTGTAACAATATTTGATTGTTATACTATTCTTCTGGATCAATGAGACTGACTATATAATTTGTCACCTTCCTCTGACAGCGACTATTAACTTTCACTAGTCTAGAGTGCTATGATGTTATACGCCACTGCCAGTATAAAATATCCCACACTGGTGATTTATACAAAATATAAGTGGATTTATTCCTTATTTAATTTAGTACAGTGTTTAGTCCCATATCTAAATATATTCCTAAATCACCATTATCCCTATTATCTCAACTGCCCCTCTCTCTTAAGTCATCAACCTCCCCTACCAAATCTACCATTATACATTATAATTAAACTAAGACAAATATTCCACTTTGCTTCATCGAGAAAAATGATTTGACTTTATTGTGAATTGAAGGAAATGAGCCAATTACAAAAATTATTTTTATTTTTATATATGAAGATTCATGATTATTCATAACCTTTAGAATATTGAGAAGTGAATGAAATATGCATTATCATGAATTCTCAGAACACTCGTTTCCTAACTTTCCCAAATAATACTAATTTTGTTACTGATTCAAACATTTTAAATATCAAAATTACTAATTTTATATTTATGAAAGCATTTTAAATTCTGAGATAAGAATATACATATATAAAGAAATATGATGTTGAACATGGTTAGCTTAATATTAGTTTCCTTTTTTATAGATGACAAAACTGAACCTTAGAGAATTTATCAGTTTCTTATTTTAGTACAATACAACAGCAAGTTGAAATTTGAAATGGTGATGTTGAGTATAAAATTACCTCAATCTCTAGTTACGCATATATATATATATGTGTGTGTGTGTGTGTATGTATATAATCTTTTTCTCAATGAAGTATATTTTCAATACAGAACAATACCATTTCTCCCTTTAAAGCATAAATTTAATCATGGAACTCTATGCTCAAAAGTTTCCAATGGGCCAGGTGCAGTGACTCGCACCTATAATCCAGCCCGAGGGGGGGCAGATCACAAGGTCAGGAGTTCAAGACCAACCTGGCCAACATGGTAAAACCTCATCTCTACTAAAAATGCAGACATTAGTCAAGCATGGTTGCGCACGCCTGTAGTGACAGCTACTCGGGAGGCTAAGACAGGAGAATCGCTTGAACCCAGGAGGCAGAGATTGTAGTGACCTGAGATCACGGCAGTGTACTCCAGCCTGGTGACAGAGATGGATTCCATCTCAAAAAATAAAAAAATAAAATAAAACAAAAATTTCAAATGCAATGGAGGGACTATTACAGTTCTGTCAGTCATTTTTACCAATTCTCCTGCTGAGATTTGTGAATAAAACCATACAAGATAGTTTTAAGCAAAATAAATATTGAATGAGTCATAGAATGTCAAGAGAATTTAGAGTTCCAGGGAAATGATGTGAAACAACAACTCAAAAGGATGATTCTAACATTTGGAGTCGCTCTATGAAGCCACATGTAGATTCCAGAAGTGACTGATAAGACATTTAAAAAACTGAGTGAAACTTTTGATTTATAAACTCATATGGATAAAATTAAATTTCAAGGCACACTAAGAAGTGGTATTTCGGGTAAAACTTCCAGGTTTTGCATTGTTTCCCCAAGGAAAGAAACTCTAGAAACAAGAGTGACCTGAAAAATTCTAAGCCCTCAAGTGGCCTGAAGAAAACTTCTAATAAAATAAAAATGACATGAAAATATTTTCTCCTCTAGTCCAGTTTCTAGCAAATTATAAACAAAACAATTACTCATCTGAAGACAGAAGAATTATCCAGATCTTTTAAATTACTCTATATTTTTAATATACAATGTCTGCCATACATATCAAAAACAACCAGTCAAAAACAGGTACAAAAGGCAACCACATAAACAAAATTCAGCAAAAACTGAAGACATCAGAAATGGTGCTACAGAATATCCAGATAATGGTGTTATGAGACATAAACAAAAATAAAACAAAAGCCTCCTATATTTAATATTTTCAAATAAAATAGAAGATAAAGAATTTCAATAAACAGTAGGAACCATTAACTAGCAATATGTAAATTAGAGAAACAAAACATGTAATAACTGAATTTAAGAATTTTATTGATGGTTTTAATAGCAAATTATACAAAGCTGAGGTAATAATTAGTGAATTGGAGTAGAAAACTAAAAAAACAGACATAACCCTACAAAATAAAAAGCGAAATACATGTACATATGTCTTCATAGTAGAATGTTTATTGCAGCACTATTCACGATAGCAAAGACTTGGAAGCAACCCAAATGCCCTTCAATGATAGGCTGGATAAAGAAAACGCGGAACCTATACACCAGGGAATACTATGCAGCCATAAAAAAAGGATGAGTTCATGTGCTTTGCAGGGACATGGATGAAGCTGGAAACCACCATTCTCAGCAAACTAGCACAGGAACAGAAAACCAAACACCACATGTTCTCCCTCGTAAGTGAGAGCTGAACAATAAGAACACATGGACACAGGGAGGGGAACATCACACACCAGGGCCTGTCGGGAGGTGGGGGCTGGCGGAGGGATAGCATTAGGAGAAATACCTAATGTAGATGATGGGTTGACGGGTGCAGCAAACAACCATGGCACATGTATACCTATGTAACAAACCTGCACATTCTGTACATGTATTCCAGAAGTTAAAGTATATGTATATTTTAAAAAGTGAAATACATACATTATCAGAGAAAACAAAAGAAAATCTGTGCAACTGTCAAAAGCAGATAAACATTAAAAACATATTCAAATATATCCTGCAGGATAAAGAAAAAGGCATTTGGAGTTTCAGAAAATAAGCAAATAAAGGACAAATATGTGAATAAATCTGAATCTAAACAATATAACTGTAAAACAACAATGATAATAATTTTGTTATGAAAATAGACTGTATAAAACAATGATATTATGAATATAGAATGTCTAAATGTTTCAACTGTTTAAAAAACCATATGGCATAGGTAATGACTCTATAAATAGCAATACTTATACTGATAAGACAACACTATAAAAGTCACAAAAAAGGAAAGTGGATTTAATTGTCCTAAGGATCATGAATTATGTGGGAAATGATTAAAGTTCTTTTTTTTTTTTTTTTTTTT
>NW_012116055.1:2142941-2146946 GCF_000951035.1 Colobus angolensis palliatus
GGATGGTCTCGATCTCCTGACCTCGTGATCCGCCCGTCTCGGCCTCCCAAAGTGCTGGGATTACAGGCTTGAGCCACCGCGCCCGGCTAAAGTTCTAATTAGTATTAGACAATAAGATGTAAGGGATCCATGACAATATAATATAGAAAATTTACAAAATTTACTAAAATAAAAGTCAATAATGTGTAACTATTAAGCTAATAGATGGTAATAAAGTGAATAAAAATAACACGAATCAAGTCAAAAAAAAAGAAGAAGAAAATAGAAAAAATGTAACAGAACAGGCAAGACAAACAGAAAGCAAGAAATAATATGATAGGTTAAAAACAAATGCACAAACATATCCCAGGAGACTTCCCTCTTTTTTGTCCCCATGTACAGGAATGTGGGGTGTGCTGAAGTTCGAATCTTAGCAGAAAGAGGTAGAGAAGCTATAGAAGAAACCAGGTTCCTAAACTGACCATGAAGCAGCAATTGCCTGATGCTGGGGAACGGAAAATAATTTATATACAGTATATCCATTATGGTGCAGGTCCGTTGGTCCTTTTAGAAGGCTATCAGCAAGGCAGGAAGACCAGTACAACAGCCCCATGCTCTTAGATTCCATAAATGCTAAAGGGAAGCTTGCAATCCTGTCCTCAAATTATTCCAAGATGATACTGAATTGAATCTAAATTAAGCAACAGAAATGTGGAGATCAGTGGAATGAAAGATGAAGTTAACTCAAATCACCTATTCCCAATCCACCACAGGCCTGAAAGAAGACATGAGTATTTTTTTGGGGGAAAAAACATTCTTTGCTTCAGTCAATGTTTTTGTCATGCAATGTCTGCCATTCAGTCACAAAGTAAGAGATGTGAAGTGAGAAACTAGAACTCACTGACAAGAGAGGTACCAGAAAACAAACAAACTCATAAATGGCTCAGATATTTGAAGGATCAATGAGAGAATTTAAGTCTAATACATAGGTTAAATGAACTTGGGGTGAAGGCAGATCATATGGGTTAAGAGATGGAATTTTTCAGTCTAGGGATGCAAATTTTTTAATGGAAACATGAGAAATAAAAAATGAGATAATATAAATGAAAAATTAATTGTTGACTTAGCAGACTGGACTCATAACCAAAAGAAATTATGAGTCAACAGTAATTACTCAAATTAAAGCACAAATTAGAAAAAAAAATGAAGAAAAGGAAATGGCATACAGGATCTGTGAAATATCAAACACTTAATACTATGTGTAATTAGAGTTCCAAAAGGAGAAGAAAGAGAATAAAGCAGAATAAATTGTTGAAGATGTAATAGTCATAGATATTTCTAAAGCAAGGAAAGATATCAACCCACAGGTCTACAAAGCTTAGCAATAACTTTTCATGCTTACCCTATAAAACTTTTATCATGAATTTTTTACTTTTTATTATATAATATTAATTAGTACTTTCATACTTCCCATATAATTATGAACTTACCTCACTTGTATCTAGTTATTCATCCTGAAGCATGCAGTATTTTTAATAACATAATTATTATTGTTTTATAAAGTAAATATTCATAACATAATTGCATAGTTATATTTTATATAGTCATATTTTATAGCCAATATTCATAAGATTATTTTATAAAATCAATAATCATAGCAATGTTATCTTATGGATTTAATATTAAATTTAGATCTTCCTACATATATGCCTTTTTCTTATTATTCATTTCTTTCTGAAATTCTGAATAATTAGAATAAAGTTTCTTCATTCTGGAAAGCAGCTTTGGATACTCCTTTTAGTGTTGATCTGCTTTTGATAACCTTACAGATTTTTTTGTTTGCTTGTTTTCCAATAATATTTTTATTTTATTTTTATTTTTATAGTATATTGCTCTCCATTATAGGTTGACATATTGAAGCTATTATTACAAGAAATGACAATAAGATCTAGTAGTTAGTAATGTTTCTATTATTATTAACAACATTCCTTGTACCTGAATTTGTTTTATCAGGAAATTTGGTGTCTTGGTTTCTCCCAAATCACTTCCTTACTGATTTGTTTTAGGTTGTTTTCCTTTTTAAACATGTGCTTTGTTTTTATTGTGGTCAACAACACATAGTATAAAAGTTACCATATTGATTTTTCAGAAACAAAATGGCCCACTACACACAGCTAGGAAGCACTGCTCCCACTGAGAAAGACCATGGAATAAATCAACTTACTCTAAGCAGAACTTGGAGGGAAAACACAGAGAGGTGACACAGACATCCAGGATAAAAAGGGAAAGCTGGGAGCTTTGCACAGGGTTGCCGAATGACAACGCTTATTCCGGCCAATGCAGGGCTCCCAGGGAAGGAGTGAGTGAAAGGATGGTGGGGCAGACCTCTCTAGTGGCAGACCTCTCAGATCCTAGCTACAAGAGATTCCGTGAGCCTCATACAGAGTTGAAATAGCAGGCGTATTTGCCCAGATAATGGGCAGACAGAGCTCCAACCTGTATGGATTCCATGGGGTTTTGCATGCAGGACAGTTGCCATGGAATGCTGCCATAGGTACCTATTCCCCAAGGCTCCTCATCTTCCTCTGAGTTGCTCTAACTGAAACTGAACACAAAACCAAGAGAGAGCAGGGTTGACTTAAAAAGAACTGGGGCATATCTGTTCTGCAGGCCCTCCTGCTGGCCAGCCTCTCCCAAGGTCCCTTCCTGGCCACTCCTGCAGGAATGTGTACAGACTGCAGCCTCCATTGCCCAGTCTTGGTGCTTTCTGGGGGCCCCACCTAAGTGCTTACCAGTGGCCTGGGAACACATCCAATCCCCAGTGCAACTGGTGCACAACCCCAAGGAGCTGGAGGATGAAGCCGCTGGTGGGTCCCAATGCCCCAGGGCAGCAACTTGCAGTTCAGGAGTGCTGAGCAGATATCTGTGGCTAGCACTTGATCAGGGTAGAGCCCCACTCTCAGAACACTAAGAGGGGTGACACAAGTGGACTTGTGGGCCAGTGCAGGAGCTAGTGAACTTGTGGGCCTTCCTGTGCAGGGCTGGTCTAGGAAGAGTGTGGCCAGTATGCCAGCTGCAGCCTTTGCCAGAGGGAGCTCCATGGCCCAGAACCCATAACAAAGAAAATGTGGGTGTAGTGCCAGTGATCAGGAGTGGCTCCCCAAGGCCCATGAGGGGACCTAGTGAGGGGATTATCTCTCGCTCCTCTATCACCAAAGAGTACTCCTGCAAACGTGCTAAAATACAAAAGAGCTATGTGGCCGAGTAAGGGCCCATCTGCTAGCCATTATTCTAAGGCACCATCTAACAGTTCATCTCCTGGCTCACAGTTCAAATTACAACACAAAAGTATTTTGCCAATATACATCACCTGTGAAACCCATGACAAGAATTTAGTCACAAACAAAGATCCTGTACAAAGCCACTGATAGGTGAAGCTGACTGGGCTTCTGGGTGAGGTGGGGACTTGGAGAACTTTTGTGCCTAGCTAAAGGATTGTAAACGCAACAATCAGCACTCTGTGTCTAGCTAAAGGTTTGTAAATGCACCAATCAGCGCTCTGTGTCTAGCTAACTGAGTGGGGACTTGGAGAACTTTTGTGTCTAGTTAAAGGATTGTAAACACACCAATCAGCACGCTGTGTCTAGCTAAAGGTTTGTAAACGCACCGATCAGCACTCTGTCAAAATGGACCAATCAGCTCTCTGTAAAATGAACCAATCGGCAGGATGTGGGCGGAGCCAGATAAAGGAATAAAAGCAGTCCACCCCAGCCAGCAGAGGCAACCCCGCTTGGGTCTTGTTCTGTGCTGTGGAGGCTTTGTTCTTTCACTCTTCATAATGAATTTTGCTGCTGCTCACTCTTTGGGTCCACACTGCCTTTAAGAGGTGTAACACCGTAAAATTGTGCGGCTTCACTCCTGAAGTCAGCGAGACAATGAACCCACCAGAAGGAAGAAACTCCAGACACATCTGAACATCAGAAGGAAAAAACTTTGGAGACATCATCTTTTTTTTTTTTTTTTTTT
>NW_012116055.1:2147190-2163336 GCF_000951035.1 Colobus angolensis palliatus
GGCCTCCCAAAGTGCTGGGATTACAGGCTTGAGCCACCGCGCCCGGCCTGGAGACATCATCTTTAAGAACTCTAACACTCACCGCGAGGGTCCACAGCTTCATTATTGAAGTCAGCGAGACCAAGAACCCACCAATTATGGACACACCATGACCCTCTGAAAACACCCAGAAACAAAAGCCGATTGTTCTCAATTTACACCACAGTTAAAGGAACACCAAACTTCTCATATCAGAAAATCAGCACAAGAAATTTAGAAATTCACAAATTGTCAGACTGCTCCTTTACTTTCAAACAAGCACACTAGCTCCCTAATGATGGTTTCAAACCAGGTTTAAATGGTTAAAATAACAAAGAATTTAGAATCTGAATGGCGAGGAATTGAGATTCAGAAGAATGTTGAAACCCAATACAAGGAATCCAGTAAAATAATTCAAGATCTGAGAGATAAAACAGCCATTTTAAGAAAGAACAGAATAATTTCTGGCATGGAAAAATTCACTATATGAATTTTATTTTAGTGAAATTGGATGTATTAATAGCAGAATAGACCATCTTGAGGAAAGAATATCCAAGCTCAAAGACCAGTTTTTTGAGTCAACTTAAACAAAAATTTGAAAAATAATTTTAAAAAATAAATTTCCAAAAATATGGGATTATGTAAGGAGAATAAACCTATGACTCATTGGCATTCTTGAGAAAGGCAGAGAGTAAGCAACAAAGAAAATATATTTGAGGATATGGTCCATGAAGATAATCCCAATATCACTAAAGAGGTTGACATGCAAATTCAACAAATACAGAAAACCACTGTGAGATGATACCATACCAGGTGACCATCCATAAGGCACATAGTCGTCAGATACACCAAGGTCAATGCAAAGAAAAAATCTTAAAAGCAGCTAGAGTGAAGATGTAGGTCACTTACAAAGGGAACCCTATCAGGCTAACAGTGGACCTCCCAGCAGAAGCTATACAAGCTGAGAAACATTGAAGACCCATTTTCAGCAACCTTAAATAAATTCCAACCAAAAATTTTGTATCCTACCAAACTAACTTTCATAAGTGAAGAAGAGATCAAATTATTTTCAAACAAACAAATGCTAAGGGAACTCCTTACCACTAGACCAGCCTTAAAAGAGACCCTAAACATAGAAATAAAATAACAATAACTTCTACCACATAAACACATAGTCCACAGACACTATGAAGCAGCTACACAAGTCTGCAAAACAACCAGCTAACAAGATGATGACAGGTTCAAAATGTCACATATCAATACTAACCCTGAATGTAAACAATATAAAAGTCCCACCTAAAAGGCTGAGAGTGGCATGTTGGATAAAAACATAAGAATCAATTGTCTGCCATCTTTGAAAGACCCATCTCACATGTACTGAAAACCACACACACAAAAGTAAAGGATCTATCACGCAAATGGAAAACAGAAAAGAGCAGGAGTTGCAGTTGCCATGAGATAAAAGAGGATTTAAACCAAAAACAATCAAGAAAGATAAGAAGGGAATTACATAATAATAAAGGGCTCAATTCAACAATAATACTTAACTATCTTGAATAGATATGCACCCAACCTTGGAGCACCCAGATTCATAAATCAAGTTCTTGACCTTCAAAAAGCTTAGACAGCTACTATCACATTTGAGATTCGGTTAAGAAAAAGAAAAACAAGTTAGACAGCTACACAGTAATTGTGCGAGACTTCAAAACCCCACTGACAGCTTTAGACAGATTATCCAGGCAAAAAAACTAATGAAGAAATTCTGGACTTAAACACAACACTTGACCAATCTGACCTAACAGACATCTACAGAATACTCAACCCAATAACCACGAAATAAACATTCTTCTCATCTGCACAAGGAATATATTCTAAGGTCAACCACATGCTCAGTTATAAAGAAAGTCTCAATAAATTCAGAAAAGGTGAAATCATACCAGGCATATTCTTGCACCACAGTGCAAAAAAAAAAGAGTAGAAATCAACTTTCCAAACAATGCAAATACATGGAAATTAAACAAACTGCTCCTGAGTAACTCTTGGGTGAACAAGAAAATTAAGGCAGAAATTAAGACATTTGAAATTAATGAAAATATAGACACAACTCTCCAAAATGTTTGGGATGCAGCTACAGAAATATTTAGATAAAAATTTATAACTCTCAATGTCTTCATCAAGAGGTTATAAAGATTGCCAATTAGCAATATAATATCACACCTAAAGAAACTAGAAACAAACAAACAAAAAAAACCAATTCCAAAACTAAGAGAAGAAAAGAAATAGCTAAAATCAGAGAATAACTGACCAAAATATTGACCAAAAAAATCTATGCCAAAGATCAATGAAACCAAGAGTTGGTTCTTCAAAAGAATAAACAAAGATTAATAACCAACTCATTAGATTAACAAAGATAAAAAGGGAAGATCCAAATAAGCACAATCAAACATGACAAAGACGACATTACGATTCTTCCCACAGAAATACAAAAGATCCTCAGAGACAATTATGATCACTTCTGTGCACACAGGGAAGAAAATCTAGAGGAAATTGATACATTCCTGGAAACACGCAATTTTCCCACATTGATCTAGGATGAAAATGAAAACCTGAAAAAACCAATAACCACTTCTAAAATTGAATCAGTAATTAAAGAAAAAAAACCTAACATTGAAAAAACATCCTGGAGCAGATGGATTCACAGAAGAATTCTACCAGACATACAAAGAAGAACTGGTACTAATTATACTGACATTTTTCCAAAAAGTAGAGGTAGGGAGGCTACTCCTTTGTGAATTCCATGAGGCCAGCATCAGCCTCATACTACACCTGGTAAAGAAACAATTAAAAAATAAAATGACAGGCCAATATTCCTGATGAACATCAACTCAGAAATCTTCAGCAAAATACTAGGGAATGAAATCCAGCAACACATCAAAAAGTTAATTCACCACAATCAAGTAGAGTTTATTCCTGGGATATGAGATTGGTTTGATATATGGAAATCAATAAACGTGATTAACCACATAAACAGAATTGAAAACAAAAAACATACGATCATCTCAATAAACACTAAAAAGCATTTGATAATATCCAACATCCCTTTATGATAAAAACCTCTCAACAGGCTAGGCATCAAAGGAACATACCTCTAAATAGTAAGATCCATCTATGATGATTCCACAGCTAATACCACATTGAACGTTCAAAAGCTGGAACCTTTTCACCTGAGAACTAAACAAAACAATGATGCCCACTCTTACCACTCCTATTCAACATAGTACTGGAAGTTCTAGGCAGAGCAATCAGGCAAAAGAAATAAACAAAAGGCATCCAAATAACAGTGTTAAAAATAATTCAAACTATCTCTATTTTCTGGCAATAGCATTCTATATCTAGAAAACCCTAAAGACTCTGCCAAATGGTTCTTAGAACTGATCAATGACTTCTGGAAAGGTTCGGGATACAAAATCAATATGCAAAACTCAGTAGCATTTCTATACATCAATAACATTCTACTTGAGAGCCAAATTAAGAACACAATCCCATTTACAATAGCCACAAAATATATGAAATACCTTAGAATACAGCTAGCCAAGGAGGTGAAAGAGTTCTACAAAGAGAACTACAAAACCCTACTTAAAAAAAAAAAAAAAATGAGAGAAGACACAAATAAATGGAAAAACATCCCATGCTTATGGGTTGGAAGAATCAGGATTGTTAAAATGACGATACTGCCCAAAGCGATATATAGGTTCAACGTTACTTCTATAATATTACCAGCATCCTTTTTCACAAAATTTAAAAGAATGCTAAAATTTATATGGAACTAGAAAGAGCCTGAATAACCAAAGCAGTCCTAAGCAAAAAGAACAAAACCAGAGGCATTACATTATCTGACTTCAAACTATACTGTAAGGCTAAATTAACCAAAATTGCATGGTACTGGAAAAAAAAAAAAAGACACATAGATCAGTAGAACAGGTTAGAGAACCCAGAAATTAAGCCACACACTTACAACCATCTGATCTTCAACAAAGCTGACAAAAACAAGCCATGGGAAAAAGACACCTTTAGTCAATAAATGGTGCTGAGATAGCTGGCTAGCCATATGCAGAAGAAAGAAACAGGACCCCTATCTTTCACTTACAAAAAAATAACTTAAGGTGGGTTAAACAATTTAATGTAAGACCTCAAACTATGAAAATATTAGAAGAAACCTTAGGAAATATCCTTCTCAATTTTGACTTAATGAATAATTTATGACTGAGTTCCTAAAAGCAATTCCAGTAAAAACAAAACTTGGCAGGTGGGAACAAATTAAACTAAACAGCTTCTGCAAAGCAAAATAACAACCAGCAGAGTAAACAGACAACCTCCAGTATAGAAGGAAACATTCACAAACTATGCATCCAATGAAGGTCTAATATCCAGACACTATAAGGAACTTAAATCAACAAGAAAAAAAAAACCATTAAAAAATGGGCAAAGGACATGAACAGATACTTAAAAACAAAAACAAAACAAAACAAAAAAAACAAAACTACAAGCATCCAGCAAACACATTCAAAAATGGTCAACATCAGTAATCATTAGAGAAATAAAAATTAAAACCACAGTGAGTTATTATCTCATACCAGTCGGAATGGCTGTTTTTAAAAAGTTAAAAAAATAACAGCACTATTCACAATAGCAAAGACCCAGAATCAACCTAGGTTCCCACCAATGGTGGATTAAATAAAGAAAACACAGTACATATACATGATGGAATACCACACAGCCATAATAAAGAACAACAAAAAAGTCCTTTTCAGTAATGTGGATGCAGCTGGAGACCATTATCCTACATGAATTATCTTGGGGACAGAACACCAAATGCCACATGTTGTCACTTTTAGGTGAGAACTAAACACATGTACATAAAGACAGGAATGATAGACACCTGGTACTAATAGAAAATGAAGAGAGTCATGGGCAGAAAAACTCTCTACCTGGTACTATGCTCAGTAGCTGGATGACAGAATCACAAAATAAATCATATTCCAAACCTCAGCATCTTGAAACATACCCATGTAACAAATCTTCAGTTGTATGCCCTGAATTTAAAATAAAATAAAATTTTTTTTAAAACTTATGATCTTAACCATTTTTAAGATGAATAATATTATTAACTATATGCACATTTTTGTGCAACGGATCTCTAGAACCTTTTTATTTCACAAAACTAAATCTCTGTGCCCACTGAACAACTCTGTTTTTTGGGGGGGCCTTCTCCTTGCCCATGGTAATAACTATTCTACTTTCAATTTCTAAGAGTTTGACTACTTTAGATACTTTGAGAAGGGGAATCCTGTAGTTGTGTTTTTGTGACTAGTTCATTCCACCTAGCATATTTTACAACACAAAGTTCATGCTGGTTGTAGGACATGATAAGATTTTCTTCATTTTAACCCTGAATAATCATCTATTCCATGTATATACATTTCCTTTTTCCATCTACTGATGAACATTAAGGTTTCTTTTACATCTTGACTATTGTGAATCATATTATAATGAACATGAGTGAGCAAATATCTCTTCAATATCCTGCTTTCGATACTTTTGAAATCCAGAAGAGGGATTACTGGATATGGTAATTCTATTTTTTGATTCCCAAAGTGTTTTTTATAGTGGCTCCACCAATTTATATTAACACCCAAAACATACAAGTGTTCCAATTACTCCACATCCTCTTAACACTTGCTATTTTCTGTTTACCTTATAGTGGCCACATTAACAGACGTGAGGTGATACTTGTGGTTCTGATTTCCTGATGACTAGTGATGAGCGTCTTTCCACATTCTTCTTTGTGTGTGATTTCTCTGATTTATTAAGTGACTTTCTAATGCATTTGTATATTTACACATCCATAAAGCAACCTCAGATATTTGTCCAAATTATTAGCTGCCTCTTCATTTGTGTGTGTGTGTGTGTGTGTGTGTGTGTGTGTGTGACTAGACTTTTTTAGGAGCCGAATCTTTCTCTTTGGTGCCCTCTGGTGATTTTTTTTTTAAGTTAATCTTTAGTTGCCACCACCAAGGCACATGTAGTAACAAATCTACAGAACGAATTGTTTTATTTTCTTGGGCATAACCAAGTATGTAAATTTTTTAGCACTGTCTATGAATGACTTATCTCTCATGTCTAGCTCTGCCATGAGGTGTGAAATTACATCTATTTCCACTTCTACAAGGCAATAGATCATGATGGTTCCTGTTTATCAGCTTCCCTGGATTCCTGTGAAAGAGTTTTCACAATGATATATTTTTTGAAAGTTTTGTGTAAACCCTATAGTAATTTCCCCATGAAGTCTTTGTTTCTTTCAAAACCCAGTAATCTCTTATTGGTCTTTTGAAGATAATTTCACCAGAACAATTTGTTCTAGTAATAATACAATAATTTTCTAATCTTTTTGCCATGTAGTGGCAGTATTAATATACCACACGTGTCTTTTTGTGGCCAGGGTTTCTGATTTCTTTCCATTACCTAAAGTTATTTTTCCCTTTTATTTCCTATTACTTTTTAAATGTTGTACAGAATAGTTATTAAGATAACGTCTCTTAATTTTTATGGATTATAGCCCAGTAGCTACAGTTATCTCAAAGCACTGTGCTTTGAAACAAAAGTGCACATGATATTTACTTGGGAATAAGCTTGTCTTGAAGCTATAGTCTATGTGACTTAAGGGGGAAAGATATGCAAAATATGATGCAAACTTGGAATTACACCCAGAACCTGCCATGTGTTAACTGTGTGACTCAGAGAAAATTAATTTCCTGATTTATAAAATGACAATAATAGTAAGTATTATTCCAATTTCTATATGAGTTAGAGATTTAAAACAAAATGAAATAAACCCACACACTTCTATTAAGATTCTATTTAAAAAAAAAAGACAATATTATTTTTAAAACTTGCAAAAATTTTTAAAAAGCCCAGGACATCTGTACATCCTAGCAATGAAGACTGAGATCCATTTGAAATGGTAAGAAATTCAGGGCTACATCTACCATGAAGGATTCCCAAATACAAAGAATTGAGTGTCTTCTCACGGATGATCCTAAGGTATGTGTTGCCTCAGAAGGTATTTTCTATGGTGTCCCTTTGGAATGAGTAATTTGATTAAAGCATATTACAAAACTTAGGTGCTCACGTGAGGCACAGTATTATATCAATGAAGATTTAGAAGAGGGGGCAGAAAAGAGATCATTATGAATTTGTTTTATCTTCCAGTCAGTGTATGTGAAGGTTCTTAGTCCTATGTCCATCTAATATTCACATGAATGAAAGTCACCCAAAATTAGCACGACACACCAGTCTAGAGGTCCAGCATAACACAATATTTCACAATCTTACATTAGAAATACGATGAGAGCCAACAGATGCCATCTATTCATTATGCTGCACTCTTGGATCTGGGGCCTGGGCACGGAAATATAAAGAGAGAAGATATATATATATATATTATATATATATATATACACACACACACATACACACACACATATATAATATATATATAAGATATATATATATACATATAAAATCAAGGATTTAAGACACATGGAAAATAAACCATGAAGCGGTACTACACCTGTGTTTGGCTTTCTGGATAAAGAAAATAGGACAGAGAAGATATTAAAAAGAACATGTCTCCAAATATTATGGAATTGATTGAAAACATGAAACCTCAGATTTAAAAAAAGAAACCCACAAGTAAAATAAAATAGAGAAAAAACTCTCCACAGAGATAGGTCACAGTGAAATTGTGGAAGAACATAAAGAGGACCTTACATGCAGTCACATAGAAAATAAAGAAAAATAAACAAACCTATTAAGGAAGAAAGTGGAAAACTGGTGATGTAAACTATTGACTTTAATGTAAAGCAGCAATGATAATAAGTAATTTGGGTGATAAATTTAAATATAGAAGGAGAATACTGGGAAAATACAGGTTGATGAAAATGCAGACTCAATTTCAAATATTCTAAGTTCTAATATCTTTTGTAAGAAATTAGAAATAATCATACATTTTAATATTTTTAAAACTTGTTAACAATTAGGAGAAACTATTAAAAGTTTTTAAATAGACTAAGAACCTGTCAATACCACAGAGGAAGAAAGCAATATAATTTTTTTAAATTCCAAAGAAATGGAAGAGAGAGAGATGTATTTAAAATGTTTTAAAGTGTTTCTTGTATATGAAAACTCCTATCATAAGACATTTAACTATTGAAGATGTGGCATCCCTTCTTATGATATCATTGTTTTCTTAATGTTAACAGATCTTAGTAACAGATTGTAAAACAGGCTGCTGTTTGACTCCCTAATATCTCATTGTATTTACTCACAAACAAGGCTAAAAGCCTAAATTTTTCTAGATATGAATGGCTGAGGAGGTATCAGTAAAAGCCATTGAGTGATGACTCTGCCAGGAAAGCTTTACAAAGCAGGCTTACTGTGTTAGTAAGTCTATACATACATCTGGGCCTTTGGAGGGACTCTCTCTCCTTCTTTGGAACCTACAGACTATAGCAGAGCTCCAGCAGCAATGCTATGAAAACAAGACTGTCTTCTGAATGGAATCCATAGGATTAGGATGATAGTACTGACCGCCAGAAGGAATCAGACCAATCAGGCTTGGATTGTTTCCCCCGAGATTTTATATTTGGTGAAAAACAAACAAATAAAACTCTACCTTGTTTAAGTCACCTTCATTTTGTGTCCCTGTTAATATTGGTAAATGCAATCTTAATGCATACATTTATGTACTAGTTGGGCTTTTTGTGTTTTATTGGTGATTTTTATACTACATTGAATGCTTATATTTATATCTTTAACAATAAGTTTAAAAGTTTATACACTTTTCTATTTAAATTTTTATTGTTTTAAGTGGCATAGTCCTTAATGTGTCAGATGAATTTTAACAGTATGCTCCCTTATTATCCAAGCACATTTCAATGTCAACTTTTATTACATCAACCAAATATCAAGTTGATGTCAACCAAAATTAGGCTAAGTGTTTTTCTGTAGAGAATTTTAACAGCACAAATATGGACTTATTTCTGATATATAATCTTTCTATGATAATAACGTTTAGTAAAACCCATGATCACTGATGTGATGTTTTTTCCTGATTATGCATTTATTTTCATTTCACCAGGTGCTATATCTTCCATTTCTAAGAGAAGTTAATATTTTCTTTATTCTTGTGATAAGAGTAATGATTATCATGATCTTAATTACCTCTATAAGCTGACAGCTAACTTGCTCATTTATATATAAATTAATTATCACAAATCTTAGCTATATCAATCATAATTTGAAGTATTTTTGCTGTCTGCCTGCCTGCCTTCTTTCTTTTTAATGATGTAAAATATGATAAATATACTGATATGTATAAGAGATTTATTATAATGGCTATTGCTTGTACTGAACCAATAAAACTTCACATAAATGATTCATTTTATACTATCATTATATATAATATAGCCTTTTGGTGTGTTACAAAGAAGAGTTTTTTAGTGATATACTGAGGCAGAATTCTTTGAAACTTTTAAAATAACACACATTAAAACTAGTATAGCAAGCTTAAAAAAAGAAAAGTCTACCTCCAGCTTCAATTGAGAAAGAGTATCAACCACTCATGAACATCTGACGCATCCCAAAATGTCCTCAAATAAGTTTCATTAATGGATGGATTGATGAGAAAAAAAATTAACCTATCTATGCTGATATGCATAAAACAGCCCAACATTATGAAAAAATAATATCCCCCTGGACTATGCACATCCCCTGAATATGAAACCTGGAAACTGGATAGTCTCTTTAACAAGAATGCTGAGTATTTAAAGGTTGCAGTGTATTGTTTGCCTATTATTATTTCTCTTATTATTTGACTAATAGGCACTTTCTAAAAAACAAGAAAGGCCAGAGTAGAGCAAACAAGGGTAGTATCCCTAGAACTAGTAGTGTTCTATGTGTATTTGTGAGAAAGCCTTTAATATTAAGTGAAAAAAAGAAACTAAACATAAGATAGACTTGTTAAGTATCATTTGTTGGAAGCTATTGCCATGAACTAAACCCTACTAGATACATTTAGTTGAAAAATAGAAACTACAAGGCAGACACTATTCATTCAGGTCCCAAAGATTCTTGAAAGCAGGAATCAAGCCATCAGGAGCAACTTTCTCGAACTCTCTCCACTGTTTGTTTAATTTTTATTAATTTTTATTTTTTTAAGACAATCTCACTCCATTTTCCAGGTGGGAGTGCAGTGGCATGATCTGAGCTCACTGCAGCCTCGACCTCTTGGTCTCAAATAATCCTCCCGCTTCAGCCCCTCAAGACGCTGGGAATACAGGTGGATGCCACCATGCCTGACTAATTTTTGTATTTTTTGCAGAGATGGAGATCTCACTATGTTGCCCAGGCTGGTCTCGAACTCCTAAGCTCAAGTGATTTCCCTGCCTCAGCATCCCAAAGTGTTACATGCATGAGCCACCATGCCTGGCCCATAGACACTGTCTAACCTGGAATGTGAATATATTTTCTCTCACTGCAGAACAATTTCTATCTTGTGGCTGAAAACATTCCTGTCTCAATGAATATTGTTTGTGGGCTTACTTTGGACACTGCCATATTCTGGGCTTTTGGAACTCAATAAATCAACAAAACAGAAAAGTTTAAAGCTCTGATAGTTTACAGAGGAAGACAGAAAAATGAACTGACAATATATTATTTAGTATGTCTGGTAATTATAAGGGTTTCTGAGAAAAAGAGAGTAAGGAAAAGGTAATAAGAAAGTGAGACTGGGGGCTGCTATTTCATAAAGGACAGTACAGAAAAGATTTCTGAAGTAAGATAATACTTGAGCAGATATCTAATGGAATGAAAACAACCCATGTGGGTTTTGTGGGAGGAGCCTTTCAGCCACAGAGAATGACAAGTGCAAGGACTATACTGTAAAAGAGCTTTTGGGCAATTGAGTAAGAACTAGATATCAGTGTGAGCATCCAGAGAGTGAGTGTAAAATTGAATTAGCTGAGGTCAGAGATCCAGCGTTAAGTAGAAGACCTTGTAGACCATTTAAGGACTTTGGATTCTATACCAAATGAGATGGACATCCTTTAGATGATGCTAAACATGACCCAGCTTTATTTAAACAGGATCATTGTGGTTTCCTTATTGGAGAGACTCTGCAGGAGAACAAGACCAGTTTAGAAGTAGTTGCTGCAAAAGCAGATGGCAGCTTGGATCACAGAAATAGCAGTAGATATACAAAAAAAAAGTGGACAGATTCTAGATCTAAACGTTTTTCTCTCATAATAGTTATTATGTGCTAAGGATTTTTGCTATAAGGGCTTTCAAATTATACCACTCTGTAGACAACTCTGTTTTTGTTACTCTGGTACAATGGCTTTCTAGTTCACTAGTGTATACTACATGAGTATGCCATAAAAAGTGTTATTTCAGCATTATGTCACCAGGCAAAGATGCACTTACTAATTTACATGACACAATCATTTCTAAACCAAAAATATATTATGAAGAAAATTAGGTTAACCTGAAAATGTTTTGCTTTACATTCACGTGCCTAAAAGAAAAATGCAAGAGTAGAATCTTCCACAGGTCTTCAGCCCATCACGTTGAAGGGCTTTTTCTCAAGTGTTTTGTATTGCACTTATATTAGCTTATATTTGGCTCTAAAAGTGTTTCATTTTTATTTTGTTTTCTGTGTTATAACTTTTTATTTATTTGTTTATTTTTTTGAGATGGAGTTTCACTCTTGTTGCCCAGGCTGGAGTGCAATGGTGCAATCTCAGCTCACTGCAACCTCCGCCTCCCAGGTTCAAGAGATTCTCCTGCCTCAGCCTCCCAAGTAGCTGGGATTACAGTGCATGCCACCACGCCAGCTAACTTTGTATTTTTAGCAGAGATGGGGTTTCTACATGTTGGTCAGTCTGGTCTCAAACTCCTGACCTAAGGTGATCTACCCACTCACCGTCCCCTGGGCCTCCCGAAGTGCTGGGATTACAGGAGTGAGCCACTGCACCTGGCCCAACTTTTTATTTATTTTAAATTTATATTTAAATACTGTTTAAGGGAAAGATGAGCATTACCTCTAAAATATTACCTCCACCTCCCTTTAAAGAGGTTTCTTCACATCCTACCTACACTACCAACTGTCCACTATAAACTGGTCACGACTTTCTTTGGAAAAAACAATCAACCATATATATTGCACTTAATTGTATTTAAACACATTCATCTTCAGTCACCGGGACCCAATCTATTGCCTTGACTGAACTTTGTCTCTGTAGCTTTTGTTTCTTCCACCTAGCCCTAACTCTTTTTAATTTATTTTCCTTCATCATTGTGAGGAAAAAATGATACCTCCCTAAGTCTTTTCTTAACATATTACCTACCAATGGTCATTCTCAGGTCAGGGAATATGCTACAAATTCATAAACGAAAGTCCGCAAAGTTTATTTGGAAATTTAATAAATGTGCATGCAAAAAAAGCTTATAATGTGCTTCCTAGGTTGAATGCATACAAAATTGGTAGCTAACACAAAATTAAACTATTTTTTTCATTTTTACAATAGGAATAAAATTATTTGAAATGTAAGAAGTGCTTTCTGTCTCACTGTGAGAACACATCATTGGCTCTTGCAAAAACCTGGCAGTGAGAGCCTTTCTAGTTCTTGTACCCTAGGTGCCTAGTTTGCCTTAGTCTAGTTCAGTCTGGCCTTTTCCACTAATCCTCATCTATTATTATTTATTATCTTTCTTATTGTCTTTGTGTGGACTAAAAATAAAAACTGTTTTAGCTTTTTTTTTTTTTTTTTTTCTTTTTGAGACGGAGTCTTGCTCTGTCCCCCAGGCTGGAGTGCTGGGATTACAAGCGTGAGCCACCGCGCCTGGCCTTTTTTTTTTTTTTTTTTTTTTTAATCTCATCTACCTAATGTAGAAGCATAGATTAGGATTAACATTACTGAATTTGAGAGCCCTGCTGTCTGGCTAATGTATTAGGTTGACTCAAAAGTAATTGTGGTTTTTCCCATTACTTTTAATTGTTTTTTCCAATTACTTTTGTGGAAAAGCCACAAAAGTAATTACTTTTAATAGAACACTGCAATTGCTTTTGCACCAACCTTATACTAACATGGGCAAATTGCTTAACAAAATTAGGCCTTGGTCTTCTCATCTGCAAACTGAGAATAATAATGTTCTTTAAACATAGGTGTGTAGCAAATGTTGAAAGTGTTTATACATATTTTAAAAAGTGGTGTGAACCATTGTAAGTGCTCTTCAAAAGTTAACTGTTATTATAAAACTATGATTATTTTATTTAAATGACTTTTTTATTGCTTAACACTTCAGTTTCACTAATCATCAAATCTTCCCTTAATGACCATGCTTCTGATAACTACGTCAGAGGTGTGGATTTTTTTTTTTTTTTCTTGCTTCAACCTGTTTTTACCTCATATGATTTAATGTATATGAATTCATGGGAAAAAATAAAATTCTCTTTTGGATACAGGCAAGTTAGTATAAATATAAACAAAATAAATGGAGAGAACTTCTGCTTTTATATAGGTTGACCCCTGATTCTGTGATTGATGTCTGCATTTTTCCCATTACTATGAAGTACCATTTAACATTTCCCCCAACCCAATCTCAAGGAGTAGGTATATACGTTTTCCTTGAAGTTTAAATATATTTTGATAAAAAAATTTTTTTGCTTGGTTTCTTTAGCAATCATCCAAACTATAATCTGATGAATGCGTCAATCTGGTACAATTGTTTAATGGAAAAAATAGTGGTGTATTATATTTTTCCATATAATGTATCATTTATGAGAAAATAAAAATAGCTAAATGTTCAATGTTATTTTATAATATCATTGATAAACCTTTGACAAACCAATATAAAATATAGTTTTTAGGAGAATTTAACCAAAGATAGTCATATTCTAGTATTTAAAAAATATTTTATGAATCAGTAATGAAAATTATGAATTCTACATCAAAGTTTTCAGGATTTGTTTTCATGACTAGTCTCAAAGAAAAAAATTTACTCTTGCGGAGATGATAATTCCTATCTATAGTCCTGAAATATTATGATACAAAGTAGAAATTTGGGGTATAGATGAAAGTGCAGGGTGCCTGTTAGGCTCAGTGTACATAGTCCAAAATACATTCTGTATTTCTGCACACATTGTCTCTCTATAATTTCACAATATAAATTTTAAATCTCTCCATTATTTTTACAAAGAAGAATTTGTGCATGTAATTGAACCGTGCTATAATTTAAAATTACATAATCTATTTTCAAGGCTTATGCAGAGCTGATGTTAAATATTTATTAAATGAAATAAGTAAATAGTATGGACAGAATGCCAGTCTGACCAGTAAACGTTAGAATCATGGAATCTACACAAATTCAAGGCTTTTTTCAGTTTTACATAATGTTCATCAGTTAAACACAAGATAAACAAACTCACACTTAGTAGCTGTCCAAAAGGTGATACTATAATTCTAGTAAGAATTGAAATGAGAAAAGTTTCAAATTAATGCATCAATTAATTTCAAATAAATTGTTTATTGTATTTTGTTGTTTGAAAACAATTCATCTTCTGAAGAAGTTTTAAATACTCTCTTTACAACCCTAGTTGCATTATTAATTTCCTTAACTAAATCTGTATAAATATCAGTTTGTCTGTATTCCAATTAAGGGAAGTTTAATTTGCTTTTACTGTTTTCTGTTGTTTTCCTTTTGTCATACGGGGAACATGAGAATATGACTTTGTTGATTGTTAACAGCCTGTAATACCCCAGTGTTTTGTCACTGATAAAGGGAGCAGGCAATGGCTGTTTGGTGGGTAGTCCATGTGGAATGTATTTATTGCTTGAGAAACTACTTATCAAGTACTTGTCTATGTACTCAAGGCTGCCAACAACAAATCTCTCTTTTCTTTTTTACTTTGTTATGTCCTTGGCTGTGTTTTCGTAACATAAGTTGTAAGAAAGGTTAAGAAAGAATTATTCTGGATTTGCCATGAGAGTAAAAATTTGCAATATAAATCTCTCTAACTTTAAGATATTGTGACCTTAACTGAAGAGGCACCGTGGGGAAAAGGGGTTAATGGACTAAAAAGAAAAATGGAGAGAGATTAACAAAACATACTCTAGAAACACTCAAAAGACTATAAAGTCAAGACCTCAATCACTATGTTTTTAAAGCAGGAAGCATTTTTTAATACTGCAGGAATAGCAACTTCAAGACATTCAAATCATTTTCCCCATTAATGTAAGTAGGGCAGTCAAGATTATTATTTTTTAAAAACAAAGTGTACACTCTAATAGATAGTCTGTTTAAGATACAAGTGCCAGGTGCTGTGGCCCACACCTGTAATCTCAGCACTTTGGGAGACTGAGGCAGGAGGACGGCTTGAGCCAGGAGGTCCAGCCTGGGCAACACAGTGAGACCTCATCTCTACAAAACATCAAAATATGAGGTGGAAGGATCACTTGAACCAAGGAGGTTAAGGCTGCAATGAACAGTGATTATTACACCACTGCACTCCAACCACCTTGGTCGCAGAGTGAGAACCTGCCACAAAATAAAAGATACAAGAAATGTCTGAACATTTTTTGCTGTATCTTTGAAAATATACCTTAGTTTAAATATTTCACTTTTCTGATTTTTTAAATGTGTTTTTGGAAATTTTTTTTCAGACCTTCACCAACATGAGCTCTTTCTGTCAGCATGAAATAAATAGCCTATACTCTAAGTTGAATAAATTTGCATAAATTGCTTATCATCTTTGAGACCATTTTATTGTCTAAACAAAATGGGAATGAAAACACTTACCGTAATTACAGGATCATTTAAAAAGGTAAATTATTATAATGGTTACCTAGATTGTGCATTTGAATTTTTTGATATCAGGTTATATGGGATTGCATATGCATTCTGTTATAAATGCCTTTCTGAGGGGGTGGAGCAAGATGGCCGAATAGGAACAGCGCCAGTCTCCAACTCCCAGCGCGAAGGACACAGAATACTGGTGATTTCTGCATTTTC
>NW_012116055.1:2168976-2170378 GCF_000951035.1 Colobus angolensis palliatus
CATTTATCTTATATGCCACAAAATGAAAGCAAGAAAATAGGCATCCTTTAGAAGATATCATCCTAATTGTGTGTGTTTCACAAAAGGATATAGAGTGTCATTTATGAAATATGTATGTGTGTAATTTCTGCATATGAAACATGAAAAATTATAAAAGGAGCAAAAGTGAGATACATCTATCAAACGTATTTGACTTTTGTAAGACATGAGAGTAAATTTGTCCTGGGAATATTGTCAGAGTAATAATTATTTTTTAATATTTTGCTTTTGACTTAGGGAAAAATGGCTCAAAAATTGATAAACAACTAGACCAGCAATCTAGGTGTTGATTGATTCAGAAATTGTTTACTTCTTTGCATAATTAAACTACACAGACAATTATTGCCTAAACATATTCAAACTCAAATCTAAGATCCCACAGAGAGAATTATCGATTTTTATGAAAAAAAGCATATGTGTAGCAATGCATGACAATTAGATGTACTTTAGACAATTGAGAGGGCATGACCATTCTCTGTAGGGAACCATGCAAAGAATTCATGTAAATTAATTAAATTTGTGACCAGTCACCCATAAAAGATGATTACATATGTCTGAATATGAGGTGACCTGATTGTCCTATTAAACATGGCTTTAGAGTGAACCATAACTATAATGGAATTTACTGTGCAGAAAGATGAATAAAAATAAACAGGAGAGCTATTTTACATTGTTTATGAGAGGGATATAAATAATTGAATCTAGGATATAATTAAATTTCCCCAGTCTACATAAAGGTTCAAGGTAAGACACACTTAAAGATAGGATAGTAATGTTGTTTAGGTAATTGATCTTTGGAAATAAGGCTCAAAGAGAGACACACTTTGAGACACACTTTCTCTAAGGGAACAGCATCACCAACAAAAAACGTTCTCTTGAGGGATTGAAGTGTTCCTATAACTACTCCCTGACAAACATATTTGAATTCAATCGAAATGTCCGCAAAGGTATGAGGGAGAGAAACACTGAGGGTAGGGAGACTGTCTAATATGCTGTTAGAAACCTCACCACTCCTTACTATTGTTATGATAAGGAAATCTGAATAATCTTTTATTGATTTGTGCTGAATGTTATGTTGTTAATTGTATACCACCTTTAGACAAGAACTATGTGGCTAGTGGTTCATTTGAGTTGACAAAGCCTAATTTCTGTGCCCACCTTTGCATATTTTGATTAAATAATATTTCATATTGAGTTAACTTCCTTTTATAATATTGATAAACAGCCCGATGTGGTAAATACTGGGTGATTAAATAATAGCAATTTTTTTGCTCTAAATATACATTTTTAAGTCTATTATTTTATTTTATTTTAAATTAATTTAATTTAATTTTATTTTATTTTTGAGATGGAGTCTCGCTCT
>NW_012116055.1:2170583-2174837 GCF_000951035.1 Colobus angolensis palliatus
ATCTCCTGACCTCGTGATCCGGCCGTCTCGGCCTCCCAGAGTGCTGGGATTACAGGCTTGAGCCACCGCGCCCAGCCTAAGTCTATTATTTAATCACTGTCTATGATAAGACTAAAATTGATCTTACATTATCTTTTAAACTTAGTCAATATGATCATTTTCTCACTGCACAAATAACAAGTCTATTTACTGATCAGCCATTCCATCAAATACATAGTATTTGTATTTTTACCTAATTACCATAAATTCATTTCCCCCCAAAAAATCACAAACATTTTAACTGCATACCCACAAAGGACCATATGGCGCTGGGTGTTTCCTTCAATCAACTCTGTATGTAATAGAAGACATGGAAATGTTCATGAATATTTATTTCACAGTGAGATAAATGTCATGACAAAGAAATGCACATAGTCATATGGGAACAGAATAGATGTATGCCTAAATCAGATTGCATTCAAGGAAAGCTTTCTAGAAATAAAACTTTATGTTGTTTATAGAAGAAAACATAAGTTTAAGTTGTTTATAGAAGAAAAGATAGAAGGTAATTCCAGGGACAGCACTCTGACTGAGCGTGGAGGGGAGAATGAAGAAAAAACATTAGTGGTATACGTAATAGCACTATGGGACACAAGTTGAAATCTACGAAATGAAAAACTCAAAGACATTTTACTTGGCTTAATTTTGGTCAGGTTTTTTCCAGAATTTCCATTTTAACTGAAATTATTAGCCAGAGTTCATACACAGATTAGTCTGCAAGGCTCAACCAGGTCTGCGTGCTTCATATGTGTATCCTTTGCTGCACCTTCTACCTATGCTGATTTATTATTTAGATAAACTCATCTTTGAAGTGCTTTGAAAAAAACTTTGGTCCATTTCTAAATTGTGTTATTTAGCTTTTTAGTTTATTTCTAGTATTCTTTATATATTCTGAATACAAATCATTTACATATGCAAAATATCTTCTCTCTCTCCCTCTCTGAATCACTTATTCATTTGATGAATAATTATTCTGATTGACAATCTCCATTTCAATTAATGTACTTATGAATTTTTTTGTGTATTATTTTATGTGCATTACCATTGTAAAAATATTTTGGTACTGCAAAGTCATATAGATGTTCTTCTAAATGTATTTATAAATGTATTTACAAACATTCTAGAATGTTTTATTGTTTCAGATTTAACGTTAATCATATTACCAGGCTTAAATCTCTAATCAATCTCAAATTAACTTTTCTATATGGAGTAAGCCAGACATGGGGTTTATGTATTTTACCCCATGTAAATATCCAATTGCTTTATCACTATTGATAGGAAAAAAAATAACTTTACTAAAATATATTTTGTTGGCAGCCTTGTCAAAAACCAAGTGCATATAAATGTGTAGGTCAATTCTAGGCTTTTAATTCTGTGCCAGGGATCTATATGTCTATGAATTGTGTACTATTGAAAACTATATTATATTTATCCTTGTGCAAATCTCTGTCTTTTGACAGGAATGATTAATTCAATTACATTTAGTATAATTACTGATTAGGTAAGATTTATATTTTATTTTACTATTTTCTTTCTTAATATCTGGTATCTTTTTCTGGTACCTTCTTCCTCCATCAGTGCTTTATTTGTGCGTCTGTTAAAAATATATTTAATCTGAATTTATTTCACAAGATTTTTGAGTTATATTCTTAATGGTTATCCATGAGAATTATAATTAACAATTTAAAAACCTAGTTCAAATTAATACCAACTTAACTTCAATAGTGTAAGAGTCTTTGTTCCAATATAGCTGTTTTCTCCCCTGTTCTTTATTTGTTGTCTGAGAAATTACATCTTTAGTCATACATAATAAACCCATAAGCACTGGTTTATATTATCACTAAATGCAGTTGTCTTGGAATCAGAAGAAAAAGAGTTACAAGTAGAAGTGCTTTCATGTTGTCTTTTACACATACATATGCAGTTACCTTTGCTGGTCTTTCTTTCTTTCTTTTTCTCTTTCTTTATTTAAGTTATTGCTTTTTATCCTTTTGTTTATTCCCAAAGTATTCTTGTTTGCTAGCCATGTGATATCTCAGTTTTGTTTATTTGGAAATATTATTATACCTTTTATTTTGAAAAATAACTTTTCTGGAAACATAATTTTTCATTGAAGGTATTTTTATTTCAGCATTTTTTTATATGTCATTCATCTCCATTTTGGCCTCCATGGTTTCTGAAAAGAATTCAGCTGTTTATCTGATTGAGAATCTGTTGTATGTTATGAATATATTTTTCTTGCTGTCTGCCAGAGTCTCTTTTTGTCTATTGATTTCAACAGTTTGATAATGATTTGACTAGATACTTATCTCATTTAATTTATCCTAATTTTCAAAGGATCATCAAATAATATGAGTACATATTTTTTTTAATCCACTGCGTATATATTAAGAACTACCATGAGTCAGGCACTGCTCTAAGCATGTTAACCCAGAGACTGATTTAATCTTCACAAAAATCCTACTATTAGATGAAAAAACTAATTTTATATATGAGGAAATTATCCTTTGAGGATATATGTTAAATTTCCAAAGACAAACAGCAAAACCAACACTGTTACTGCAAGCCACCTTGCACTCAAACTTATGTGTCAGTACAACACTATTAAACCTCCTAAAGACAGCATTACTAAGTTTACCTTCCAAGGAAAGAAAATCACTAAGAATGTCTATGCACATTGATTTTCTATACACAGTGGGACTTGGGATGTCATAGAAAGGAAGGCTGAATTTTCACATACATGCAGTAAAAGACAGTAACCTAATAGACTGGTTGCAAAGCTTAGAAAATTCAAGGCATTTTATATTTGAATTAGTGAAGTTTGGTCTCAAATTCAGAGAAATTTGGTTTTCATTAGTAACAATGTTATAGATCTGAATCTGACTCTGATTCAAGCCTTTAGGACTTATAACTGAGTAAAAGTGGGACTTGCACAGACGATTAATCATTCTCAAATTTGTTATACTTATCAGGGAGGAATTCAAGACAATTTCTTCTCATTTGTAAATGAAAGAGGGTACAAGCCAAAGTCTTCAGGACATGGAGAAATCTGAAGACAGTATTTCTACATAATAGATAATTGAATTTTAAAGCATACAAATCTGTGGTCAGAATATGAGCCTCTTAGAAATTTCTTTGTTTGTGGTTTGACTGTCAGCTCAGATATGTTAAGCATTCTTTTTAGATGACATGCTTTTCACTGAGAATTTTTCTGTTAATTTAAAGTCTTATGGATGTAGAATTGAAATGAGTTTCTATTATGAAAATGAAGTGTTATAATTTCTAATCAGTATGAATCACCTCTGGGGCTGACTAATGAAAGATATGAAAGGGACAGGAAGGATAACAAAAAAGCAATCATAAAAATCCAGATTATATTTTAAGGGCTGCAGTTTAAACTTTGAACAGTCACAAGTAACCATTTTAACACTTGTCATCCATATTCTGAAGGCATTTGCTTTTGCTAGAAAAGTCAAATTTGCAGTGTTGCAGTTGTGATAATAGCACATCAGTAACAAAATCTTTTCACTTATTAATTCTTATTATACCGTCCACTCTATTAAATGAAATAGTAATAGTAATAATAAAACATAATTAATAATATACCTTTCAAATAATCAATTTTGGAAGCACAAAGGTAACAGTAAATTGTATATACATAGGACCATATTTAATTCATACTAAAGAAAAACATTTTACTTTTATGAAAAAAGGATAAAGAAAAGTGAGATTAGTAGTATAAAATAAGGATTTTGGAGTTACATGGCACAGGATAAAATCTCAATGCTATGACTTTATAATTTTATCAACTGAATGAGTCCAATTTTTAATAAACCATCCTTTAAAATGTTTCCTTCACAGAGTTGTCAGAATGTTGTGAAACAATAAATTTCACAAGTAGTGCTTAGAGTAAGGCTTGGCCTGATATACAGGACAACTAGCAATTATTAATGCCATAATCACTGGCCAGATGAGTTTAATTAAAAAGTCACATTTACTATCAAGCACTGTATCAAATAACAAAAAGGATATTTTATCTTAAATAAATAATTTTTAAATCATCAGAGATATGCAAATCAAAATCACAATGAGATACCATCTCACACCAGTTAGAATGGCAATCATTAAAAAGTCAGGAAACAACAGGCTCTGGAGAGGATGTGGAGAAATAGGAACACTTTTACACTGTTGGTGGGATTGTAAACTAGTTCAACC
>NW_012116055.1:2175550-2183340 GCF_000951035.1 Colobus angolensis palliatus
CAGCACACCAACATGGCACAAGTATACATATGTAACAAACCTGCACGTTATGCACATGTACCCTAGAACTTAAAGTATAATAATAATAATAAAAAGAACTATGAATTTGTGCTGGTAGAAATGTTCTGACACAGAACATTCAACATGTGATAGACAATATTATAAATAAAATTGATATTTTATTTAGTATGAATTAAATATGGTCCTATGTATGTTAGCCAGGATGGTCTTGATCTCTTGACCTTGTGATCCATTTGCCTTGGCCTTCCAAAGTGCTGGGATTAGAGGTGTGAACCACCGTGCCTGGCCTTGGCAAGGATAATCTTTTTTTTTAATTTTTTTTTTTTTGAGACGGAGTCTCGCTCTGTCGCCCAGGCTGGAGTGCAGTGGCTGGATCTCAGCTCACTGCAAGCTCCGCCTCCCGGGTTTACGCCATTCTCCTGCCTCAGCCTCCCGAGTAGCTGGGACTACAGGCGTCCGCCAAGTCGCCCGGCTAGTTTTTTGTATTTTTTGGAGACGGGGTTTCACCGTGTTAGCCAGGATGGTCTTGATCTCCTGACCTCGTGATCCGCCCGTCTCGGCCTCCCAAAGTGCTGGGATTACAGGCTTGAGCCACTGCGCCCAGCCAAGGATAATCTTTTTAAGCAGAAGGTATCACTTGAAACATCTCAATCACAACAAAAGTCACAAAAGGATCCAAGTCAATAAAACTGCCTGTTCAAGGACATGACTTCCTGCTTATCAAATGCAAGGTTTAGACTGACCAGTATATATTATGCAGAGGTGGTGTCCACCTCTTTGTGGATGTCTCTTAAGCTAGCTGGATTCTCTCTCAAACACTGAGTTTCTGCTGAAGAGAAGCTGTCTGATGGAGTAAATGACAAAGGCTAGATTAACATGCTGGCAGACTGGTGCGGTGGGAGTCCAAGCTCTTCTATATATCATCCACAAGAAGCACACTCTGGTGTGGTGGGAGTCGAAGCTCTTATATATTTTAAAGTAGCAGTATCTAGATAAGCTCCTAACTGATATCACATATGGTCTCTAATGCCTTCTCCATAAGCCTGAAAAAGACTAGATCAAGGAAGACTGGAGTAGTAGATGATGCAAATGCAGGAGCTTGTGATTCTCATCCAGCAGTGCAACATCATCTTCAAATGCCTGGAGGAGGACCAGGAGAGGAAGGAAGAGGAAGACAGAATTTGTAAACTATGACAAAAAAGGAAAAGTTCTAGAAAAAATCTGAACCCAAAGGCAAGAAGTGGCAGTTCAAGACCAGGAGAGTTCTGAGGCTACTAGAGAACAAGCATGATACCAACAGCAATGCTCCACAGAGACAACACTAAGAGGGAGGGGAACCAGCTTGAGGCTGCCACTCTTCATCTTGGCTCAGCACCTAGGCATTTTCCACTGGTGAGGGGCTTCTTTCTTCCCTCAGGATCAGTTGAAATGATAGACGACCAAACAAGAGTCGGACTTTGGGTGTTGGTCTCTCCCTCCTTGGGATCCTCTGGCTGGTCTCGGTCAAAGGGCTGTTTTTCCCTCTTCACTTACCCTTAGGCAGCTGTGACTCAGCCCTGCCCAATCTGATTTTGATGTCTCCAGGTGCTATGACTGCCTTAAGGAGCGAACAGTGTCTTAGGGTCCACACAGGGGCAATGGCTGAGTATGCTTGGCCCTCTATCCTGTGCATCGCTGCTTTGATGGACAGCTATGTCATCCCTCTTCCCTTCTGTGCCATGTCCAAATGGGATTCTTTGCTGACAAAGTTCCGCAGCTAACAACACTTCTCATTCATGAGGTTTGCCAACAGAAGGCCTCTGGCCTGAGCCTACCACCTCCATGGTTCTGTGCCTCTTGGGAGGCCACCAACCAGGGCTTGGGTACATTGACTTCTTCCTGTTTCAGCTCTGGCCCCAAGTCCCTGTCTTCCTTTCCAGTGCAGGCATCCTTGAATCAGTTTCTTTTCACTCGGGGACTGTTTTTATGAATTATCTAATTAAGTTTGAGTTACTTATTGTGTGGTCTGTATTGTGTCCTCAGATATAAACGGGCCTAATGGAAACATCCGTGTCTTTCTTCCTTAGTGTTCTAGGAGATGCTTTCCTCGTTTCTCCTTATTTCCTAAGAAACCTCACTTCCCAAGACAGAGTGGTTGTGCTGGCCATGCTGGGCAGGTTGGTGCTCTCTATTAACTCTCCCCATGGCTGAGTCCCTCAGGGAGGGCCTCTGGGATGCAGGTTCTGATTGCTGTGCCGGTCTCTCATCAGCATCATAAGGAGGGTCCTCTTCAGGTAGGTGTTAATCCTGGTTCTTCAGGAATCGCATTGTAGTCTTATCCCTAATTTAGACTTTCCTCCAGTATCCCAGATCTACAGAATAGTAGATCCATTCCCATTTGTGGTCATTGCTATTTTGTCTCCTCACATTTCTTTCTTGTCTAGTCTTTCCCTGATTCATTCCCACCAAAGGACTAAAGGACACTCACCCCACTGAACTGGTTGTGGAAGAGGACAAGCCAATGGGGATAACCAGCTTTTTCCCAGGGTATGTGCCCAGCAGTTCTTGATTGAAGCATTGTTGCTATAAGCAATCTCTGAAACACTTCTAGAGACCCCTTCCCTCTACATATCTCTGGGAAAGAAAATCACCCTGTATTACTCCCAAGGATTTTCCTCACCAACATTAAATGGAGATCAACTCACTTGATAGTGTCCTGCAACATTGAGGAGCTTTTCTATCAGCCACATCTGCTTTCTTTTTGCCTCTGCTATGCCTTGTGGCTGGGCATCTCTAGTTTCCTGGGATAGCAGGGGATGATGTTGGGGTTGTCCACTGACAGGGACCTTGAAGTTCAATGCCTGTAACTGCAAGGACTTCTTTTCTCTGCGAGGAGAGTTGGCTCCCTGAACCTGTGTAGCCCTTTATAATCTCCTCCAAAACATACCTATTGACCTGGGGCTGGGCAACTCCAAGATCTTCGAGGGACCAGACTGGCAGCATACATGAGCATGGCTGGATATACCGGAGAGATGGCTCTGAGAGGTTATCTTAGTGTCAGGAGACAAGGGTGGTGGGAACAGTGGTAAACTGGTATGTGTATGCCACAACGAATAAAGGAAGGTCTTTATCACTTAAGTCATCTGTAGCCTGTGAGAATGGGGACCCAGTGTTGCCAGATATTTTCTACTTAACGAAAAAGGAGGTATAAATTTGAAAGGAAGAAGGAAGAAAGGAAAAAAGGAAAGAAATAAGGGACATTATTATAGACCTTAAAAGACAAAACTACATCCATAAAATTACATCAACAAAAAAAATAGATAATTTAAATATACCTATAACAAATGAAGTGATTAAAATAATAATAAAATATTACCCACAAAGTAAAAGATATGCCCAGGCTATTGGATTCTATCCATTTTTTTAAAAAGAGAGTTTTCTACAAACTCTTCCAAAACATAGAAGAGGAGAGATTATTCCCCAACTAATTTTATAAGGCCCTCTTTACCATGATACCAAAACCAGAGAAAGACATCACAAGAACAAAAAGCTATAGAAACGTATGTCCTGAATATAGATGCAAACATCCTGAATAAATACTAACAACACAAATCTAGCAGCATATTAAAAATATTCATTATAACTAAGTGAGATTTAACCTCAATGCACAGTTGATTAAACATCCTGAAATAATATATCACATCAATGGAATGCAAAACAAAAATCAAATGATCGTACCAATAGATATACAGAAAAAGCATTTGACCAAATCTAATACATTTTTATATTAAAAATACTGAACAATCTAGGAAAGAAGCAAAATTTCTCAACCTGATAAAGGGCATCTCTGAATAACCCACTGGTACTATAATACTTAATAATTAAAGTCTGAATACTTTTCCAGAAATATCAGGGACAATATGAAGATGCCTGCTCTTACCCCTTCTGTTCAACATTGTACTGGAAATTGTGGCCAGGGCAATTAAGCAAGATAAAAATACAAAAAGCATCCAGCGAATGTCATCCTTAATAGGGACAGATGAATGTTTCCTCTTATTACTGGGAACAAAGCAAGAACAATAGTTCTCACAGATCTTATTCAACAGGGTGCTAGAAGTTCTAACCAGGGCAAAAAGGCAAGAAAAAAGTAAAGTCATACAGATTAAAAATGACACAATTTAAAAAGAATAAAATTCTTCCTGTTTGCAGATAACATAATTGTATATACATAAAATCCCAAGAATCTACCAAAGAAAAAAAAACCATGAAAGCTTGTAAATTCACAAAGTTTGCAAGCTACAAGATAAACATAAGTAATTAATTTCTATATTATAGAAACACATATATGCAGACACAATTTAAAAATAGAATATTAATTACAATTCCTCAATCATAAATTGTTAGGTAGGAATCTAACAAAACATGCACAGAACTTGTTTGATGAAAACTACAAAATGCAGATGAAAGAAGTCAAAGAATCTATTAAGAAATGAAGAGATATAACCTGTTCGTGTATTAAAGATTCAAAAGTATATTAAAGATGTAAATTTATCACAAATTAATAAATAGCTTTGATACAACTCCTATTACAAATCCAACAATATTTTATAAATATACAAATTATAAAATTTACATTATAAGGCAATAATTTCCATATTTGCATTAAAATACATTACAGTTAACTCATAAAAACTTCAACATTTGGTTTTACACTCACAAAATACTTCCTACTTGATGTTCTATAACTTAACTTGAAAAGTATTTCCATCTATCTATGCCAATATGGTAGAGTTTGAGATAGAGGGCCAGCTTGAAAAGTTGAGAAGTAATAGTTGATTATTTAGAAGAATAGAAAAGCAGTAAATAATGGCTAACTCATTTGAATGTCCTTTTACTTACTGCCATGTGTCACTGATTAGAAAGAGTTAGAACTTTATTATAAATTAAAATTATGGCACAGGGCAAGTATGATCTCATGAAAGTTGTAATGTAAGTCATTGTAGAGAAAAGTCTTTATCCGTTAATAAGACCTTTAACACAATAATATACAAGTATAAATAAAATATATAGGGATACATTTTATTGCTATCATAGTACATTACTTCCTGGGCTTAACCGTCCCATAAAAAAATTATTTTAAATGTAAACTAGCTAACGTCCAGATGGCTGCTATTGAAATGAAAAGCAATTAATCTTTTCTAATGGTCTAAAATAAGTAACGACTCCAAAAGTATTCCTTGATTAACACAGTGTTTGAAAATATCATGTAATAAGCGAAACTGAAAAGATGCTCTTCTTTCTTTCTTTTTTTTTTAAGACAGGATCTCACTCTTGCTCAAGCTAGAGTGCAGTGGCTCAATTTTGGCTCACTGCAAACTCTACCTCCCAGGTTCAAATGATCCTTCCACCTCAGCCTCCTGAAGGATTCACTGTTATTCATTCATTGTCACTAAGTTTCTCAGTAAAACAGTAAACACTAAAAAAACTAGTATGTTTCTTAATCAGATAACTTTTTCCAAAATATAAGACCTCAAAACAGGAAGAATTCTTAAAATACGGAACATGTCAGTGTTCATATTTGAATAATATAAAATTCATCATATAAGAGGAATTTCCCACTCTTGTCTCTCTTTTTATCTGTGGAAGTATTAAGTTAAAAGTATATATATACACTTTTAAGTTTGGTACTCATATATAGTATCAATATATTACATTGGTACATGTGCAGGCTTGTTATACAGGTAAACTCATGTCTTTTTTTTTTTTTTTTTTTTGGACAGATTATTTTGTCACACAGGTATTAAGCCCTAATACCCATTAGTTATTTTTTCTGATATATTTAAAGTAAAATAAAAATAGTCCACAAAAGAATTTGGTAATATATTAAGGTGTGAGTGCATGTTGAGTTCTTTATTACTTTTATTTTTATATTCTCCATTATTGTATCTGTAGTAGTTACCCAAATTTAAAATAATTACAAACAATTTAAATAATTATAAATGGCAACAGCTATTATCAGAATCAGCCAATTCACTATTGAGACTTCAATACTGAAAACTGTCAAACTCATTTATTATTTTGTTTATGTATGATGGCATTGAAATCTATATAATATGTTTTGAAGTTTATAAGGTAATAATTGTTAGGATTGTAATAGATGATATTAAGATTCTGGTTCATTTTTTTTCCTAATACAAAGCCAGTAATACCTGCCTCATACAGTTATTTAAAATTTAAACATGTATTTACCAAGGCCATAAAAATTGGTCAAAAATATTAGTTTTTTAATGTATTATATTAATTTTGAATAAAAATGCATGATAAAACATTTATAGTAGTGCTGAATAAATTCACAAACTAATAAAAGTACATTTTAAAAAACTAGATGAAGAAAATTCCAAAACACAATATTCACCTCTAAATAAAGCTAAACACAATTATTTCTTATATAAACTGTGCTACATTGTTCAAACTTCCTCTAAGTGTGTGGCACCCTTACAAAACATGGAAATATATTTACTTGAATACAAAGCAATCTGAAGAAAATCATATGTGAGCAAATGAGAAAATGAAGAAAATTGAAGTAATGTGGGAGGAATGGTCTAGAAACAATCTTTAGGCAATTCTTACACTTACCAAAAATTACCCATATACTGTAAACTGTGTCCTTTGTCATTTATAGAAATTATGTATATAACATCAAAAAAGCACAAAAATAAGATGCAATTCAATTTACGTCAACTAAGAAATTAGGATTTATGAGATAGAGGGATAGATACATAGGTAGATACAAAGAAACACCATAGATATGGATAGCTAAGTATGTACAAATAACTATTTCCAGGAAGCAAAGGAATAATACATATTGGGGAAGTATCAGGTATTTTAAAGTTCCTGAACAAAGTAAAATTTACTGTTAAAATTCTAGGAGAGATTTTCTGTTTAGCTGATTTTTTATAAGGTGTGTTGAGTGCTAAATCCCCAGAAAACAAAAATTCCTTTTTACAGAGAGATTTTCAAGAATATGCTGATGAGAGAACACTATGTAGGCTTTTTGAACATCTTTTTTTTTTGAGACAGAGTCTCGCTCTGTCACCCAGGCTGGAGTGCAGTGGCCGGATCTCAGCTCACTGCAAGCTCCGCCTCCCGGGTTTACGCCATTCTCCTGCCTCAGCCTCCCAAGTAGCTGGGACTACAGGCGCCCGCCACCTCGCCCGGCTAGTTTTTTGTATTTTTTAGTAGAGACAGGGTTTCATCATGTTAGCCAGAATGGTCTCGATCTCCTGACCTCGCGATCCGCCCATCTCGACCTCCCAATTTTTGAACATCTTATACTTTCTTTGAGAGCCTGTCTTCAAGATTTTAGACCCTCCTCTCATCTACCCCAAATCATACATGACTCATCTGCTTACATCTTGACTGTCTTTCAGTTCTTATCATAAAGACACTTCCTTGGCATGTCTTTCCTTATCCTCTCAGATGAAATTCAGTTCTTTATGCATGCTTTATGTTTGTTTGGCCATTCATTTTTTTAAGTGCATTATTATGTTCATTTAGACATCTCATTTTCTCACTATATTTAAATGAGTGCCAATATTTCTTCTGGACTGTTAGCATGAGGACAGCATTTTACCATTCTCATATCTGTCATATCTGATCCTCTATATAGAGCATAATATTGGCACATAGTAGATGTTTCATAATATTTACTTAACATATAAAATAAAAAATTGCATTTCCTGAACATCACTTTATGAATATTTGTTCACACAGTTTGACCATTTCTTTTT
>NW_012116055.1:2184222-2203176 GCF_000951035.1 Colobus angolensis palliatus
TTTTTGCTTTTTGTTTGTTTGTTTGTTTGGTTTTTGTGACTAAATCTGGCTCTATGGCCCAGGCTGGAGTGCAGTGGCACCTCGGCTCACTGCAACCGCCACCTCCTGGGCTCAAACCATCCTCCTACCTCAGCCTCCCAAGTAATGGGGACTACAGGTGCATGACACCATGCCTTACTAATTTTTGTATTTTTGTAGAGACGTGATTTTGCCATGTTACCCAGGCTGATCTTGAACCCCTGGGCTCAAGTGATCTGTCCACCTCAGTCTCCCACAGTGCTGGGATTATAGGTCTGAGCCACTGTGCCTGGCTCACCATTTTATTGAGCTGTGTGTTTTCTTATTATTGGGCTTTGAGAACTCTTTGTTATTATAGATATAAGTGTGTTCTCAATATGCGATTTGCAAGTATTTTGTCTCAATCTGGGGCTTGTCCTTTTATGCTCTTTGTAGTATCTTATAAAGAACAAAGGTTCCTAATTTTGGAAATCTAATACATCTTTATTTTTATTTTGTATGTTCTCTTTCAGTGCTTTATCTAATACATCTTTTCTTTACTTCAAATTATAAATATTTTATGTTTTTATGTAATCTTTGTAAGTATACGTGTATATTTAGTCTTATCATTCATTTTTAGTTTTTTTCTGTAACATATGAAGTTTATTTATATATGGCTATCCAATGTTTCAGCATCGTTTGTTTAGAAGCTTTTCTCTATTTTCTTCATGAAATTGCTTTGCAGATTTGTAGAAAATCAAGAGGCAGTACATATCTGTGGATCAATTTCTGCATCCTCTACTCTGTTGCATAGATCTATTGTCTATCTTTTTGCCAATACTACACTGCCTTTCATACTGCAACTTTATCCTGTCTTAAAATCAGGCAGTCAGTCCTCTGACTTTGTTTCCCTCCTTCCATCTAGTGTTGGCTATTCTGGATCTTTTGTTTCTCTATACACATTTTTGAATACTTATCAATATCCAGAAAATAACTTGTTGAGATTTTGACTGGGATTGTAACAAATCTACATATCAAATTGTGAAGAACTGACACCTAGACAATATGAATCTTTCTACTTATGTACATATACTACCTCTCCATTTATTTATATCTTCTATTTCTTACATCAGAGTTTTGCAGTTTTTCTCATACAGATCTTGCACATATTTTGTTTGACTTATACTAAAGTATTTCCTTTTTTTGGTGTAAATTTAAATGATATTACATTTTAAATTTCAAATAATAATTTTTCATCGTTGGTATATAAGAAAGCAATTGACTTTTGTATATTAGTCTTTTTTTTTCTTTTTTTTATTATACTTTAAGTTCTAGGGTACATGTGCATAGCGTGCAGGTTTGTTACATATGTATACTTGTGCCATGTTGGTGTGCTGCACCCATCAACTCGTCAGCACCCATCAATTCATCATTTATATCAGGTATAACACCCAATGCAATCCCTCCCCCCTCCCCCCTCCCCATGATACGCCCCGGTGTGTGATGTTCCCCTTCCCGAGTCCAAGTGATCTCATTGTTCAGTTCCCACCTATGAGTGAGAACATGCAGTGTTTGGTTTTCTGTTCTTGTGATAGTTTGCTAAGAATGATGGTTTCCAGCTGCATCCATGTCCCTACAAAGGACGCAAACTCATCCTTTTTTGTGGCTGCATAGTATTCCATGGTGTATATGTGCCACATTTTCTTAATCCAATCTGTCACAGATGGACATTTGGGTTGATTCCAAGTCTTTGCTATTGTGAATAGTGCCACAATAAACATACGTGTGCATGTGTCTTTATAGCAGCATGATTTATAATCCTTTGGGTATATACCCAGTGATGGGATGGCTGGGTCATATGGTACATCTAGGTCTAGATCCTTGAGGAATTGCCATACTGTTTCAAGCTACCAATGAGTTTCTTCACAGAATTGGAAAAAAACTGCTTTAAAGTTCATATGGAACCAAAAAGAGCCCGCATTGCCAAGACAATCCTAAGTCAAAAGGACAAAGATGGAGGCATCATGCTACCTGACTTCAAACTATACTACAAGGCTACAGTAACCAAAACAGCATGGTACTGGTACCAAAACAGAGATATAGACCAATGGAACAGAACAGAGTCCTCAGAAATAATACCACATATCTACAGCCATCTGATCTTTGACAAACCTGAGAGAAACAAGAAATGGGGAAAGGACTCCCTATTTAATAAATGGTGCTGGGAAAATTGGCTAGCCATAAGTAGAAAGCTGAAACTGGATCCTTTCCTTACTCCTTATACGAAGATTAATTCAAGATGGATTAGAGACTTAAATGTTAGACCTAATACCATAAAAACCCTAGAAGAAAACCTAGGTAGTACCATTCAGGACATAGGCATGGGCAAGGACTTCATGTCTAAAACACCAAAAGCAATGGCAGCAAAAGCCAAAATTGACAAATGGGATCTAATTAAACTAAAGAGCTTCTGCACAGCAAAAGAAACTACCATCAGAGTGAACAGGCAACCTACAGAATGGGAGAAAATTTTTGCAATCTACTCATCTGACAAAGGGCTAATATCCAGAATCTACAAAGAACTCAAACAAATATACAAGAAAAAAAACAAACAACCCCATCAAAAAGTGGGCAAAGGGTATGAACAGACATTTCTCAAAAGAAGACATTCATACAGCCAACAGACACATGAAAAAATGCTCATCATCACTCGCCATCAGAGAAATGCAAATCAAAACCACAATGAGATACCATCTCACACCAGTTAGAATGGCAATCATTAAAAAGTCAGGAAACAACAGGTGTTGTAGAGGATGTGGAGAAATAGGAACACTTTTACACTGTTGGTGGGATTGTATATTAGTCTTATGTATTGCAACCTTGTTATAATTGCCTATTAGTTCCAAGAGTTCCTTGGTTGATTCTTAGGAATTTTCTATGTAGACAATTGTAGCATCTGTAAATAAAGACAGTTTTACTTCAGCCTGTCAAACATGTATACCGGTTGTTTCCTTTAATTATTGCAATATCCAAGAGTTAAGTACAATGTTAAAGAAGATTGGTGAAAATACACATGCTTCCTGCCTTTACCCCATCTTAGTGGGAAAGGATATAGTTTCTCACCATTAAGTATCATGTTAGCTGTAGGTGTTTCACAAATGTTCTTTATCAAGTTGAAGAACTTCCCCCTTTATATCTAGTTTTCTGAGAGTGTTCATCATGAATGAGGGTGGGAATTTGTCAAATGTTGTTTCTGCATCTATTGATATATGACTTTCCTTCATTAGCTTGTTGATTTATATTTGAATTTTTAAGCAATCTTGCATACTTGGAACAAATTTCATTTGTTCATTGCTGTGGTATGGATGTGGTTTGTTTTTGCCAAGACTCATGTTGAAATTTAACTGCCATAGCATATTGATAGGTAGTGAGTTTTTAAAGAAAGTTTTGGTTCATGCAAGATCTACTCTCATGAATGGATTAATGCAGCTCACACAGACTGGAGTAGTTCTCATGGTACTGGGTTGGTTCTTATAAGAGAATGTTGTTATAAAGCAGTCCCGCCTCTTGAATTTGGTCTTTTTTGCCATGGCTAGTTTCCCAGTCACTTCTCCACCATGTTATGCTGCAGCTAGAGGCCCTCACCAGAAGCCAAGCGGATGCTGGCACCATGCTTCTTGGGCTTCCCAGCCTCCAGAATCATAAGCCAAATAAGTAACTTTTCTTTATAAACTACCCAGTCTCAGGTATTCTATTATAGTAGCACAAAACAGATGAACAATCATGGTTTATAAATTGTTTATACAATATTGGATTCTATTTGCTATTATTTTGTTGAGAATTTTTACATCTATTTTCATGAGATATATTCATTTTTTCCTCTAATGTCTCTCTCTGGCTTTGGTATTAGAGTAATGCTGGTTCATAGAATGAGTTAGTAAGTATTCCCCCATCTCCATTTTCTGAAAGAGATTGTAGAGAATCAGCATGAGTTCTTCCTGAAATGTTCGTTAGAATTCTCCAATGAGCTTCTCTGGGCCTGATTCTTTTTCCTTTGTTTGTTTTTGAAAGTTATCAATTATTGATTCAATTTTTTTATAGTTATAAGTCTATGCAGTTTCTTTATTGTTACCTGTGTGAGTTTTGGTAGATGCGTCCTTCAGGGAATTGGTCCATTTCATCTAAGTTATAAAATATGGGGCATACAGTTGTTCAGAATATCCCTTTGTTATACTTGTAATGTTTCTAAAGTCAGTGTTTAGTCACTTTTTTTAGTCAAAATTTGTGTTCTTTTTCCTTTTTTAATATAAACCTCAATTGATTTTTTTTCTTTTCATTCTGAATTATCTTGTGCCTCTTTGCATTCCACATTATGTTGTGCTTTATTTATTTCAAATGGCAGCAATTGTGAAGTTTTGTTTACTGGATATTTTAAAATTTCTATACATATTCTTGAAGTTTATTCTGTAATGAAATTAAGCTACCTGGCAACAATTTGATCTTTTGGAGTCTTAATTTTTAAACATGGCTAAGTGAGACCAACACAGGGTTTAGTTTGGATGTTAAAATTTCCCCCATTACTGGGTAATCTTTCAGGTATCCTATGAATTATAAGGTTTTCCCTCCTCTGGCCTATGAGAATAGGACTAATCCTTTTCCTATGTGAGCACTGATGATTTTCCTTCTAATTGTTACAGAAACTTACTTCTTAGACCTCCTGTAGTTTCCAACACACTGTTCATGTGTTGATTAGGATGCAGCTGAATAGACAAGGAGGGACTTCTGTAAATCTCCAGAGCTGTCTCTAGCATACTGCTCTACCCATTCTAGGCACTTTAGGATCCTAAGCTCCTGACTTGTCTTCTCAATTAACAGCTTCTGCCTGACTTTTCCTGATTCTACCTCCTAATGCCTTGGCCTGGAAATTCTCTTGGGCAGTATTCTGGGGCAATTATAGTTATTAACTTATTTTTTCATATCTCAGGGATCAGGCTGTTGTCCTGTATCTTGATAACTTTTGTGTCATACATTTGTCCGTTATGCTAGTGGTTTCAGATTAGAAAGCAAATCTAGTATCTTTTCTTCTTGGCAGAGACCAAATGTCAGTAATATGAATCAGTTTCTGTGTTATGTTGCATATACAGGCCAGAAAAATCCACTGAGATACATTTCGTTCGTGAGAAGAATTAATCGGCTCATGAATTCCAGGAAGGAGTTGAATACAGCTTCAAGTAAGGACACACATTCTCCTGACCCTCAAGAACACTTAAACTTTAAACAGCCTCTTTGTTTTCTCTAATTTCTACTTAATTCTATGTTCCAATCTCATTCTCTCTCACTGTCTTAAAAAATCAAGCTTAATATTCAGAGAAGTTTACCACTGATATCACAACTTCTCTGTTTTTTCTTCATGCTTTTCCCATGTAAAGTTTGCAACCTGAAATTTAATTGTCTGTTTTAATTTTTATCACCCATACATATAAAATTATTTTTACTTTCTTATTTCCTGAGGCACAGAAATCCAAATAACACATACATAAATCATGACAAAATGGAAACTATGTAGTGGTACTCTGGAAATATTTCAAGATTAAGTAGACTAACGTAGACATAGAGACTAAAGATTTGTTGAAATAAAACAAATTTGAAAATCAAAGACACTGCATTAATTTTCATTAGTTTCATGTTCGAAAGTCAGTGATGTTTTTGTTCTTCATCTGATAGGAATATAGAGAAGACTAGTAAGTGAGTTAGTCACTAAATCAGGAAGAGAGTTTTTGAGGGAGGAAAAATGGGGATCACTTTTTGAAAGAAAGTAATTTATTATATCCTTGGCTACATTTCATTCAATCATATGCAAGAAATTTAGCTATCTAAAAAGCTCTTTCTAGAAAAATTAAATTTAAGTTTTAAATTTGAAAAGAAATTTTGAAAAGTTAGATAATTGTATACTTCCGTGGTTGTTATTTCTTAGAAGGTAATCTTCTATATGATCAGATAATGGGGATCTCAGGTGTAATGAAGGATAAAGAGAAACAAAACACAATAATGTTTATTTAGTGTATTTACTATAAAACTTGTTTTCATAACAAGAAGGCAGTTTAGTTGGCCAGGAATGTTTCTAACATTTCTTACCTGCAAGTTGCTCTTATAATAAAATAAATTAACTGATTTATTAACATACAGAACATACATTGTAAGCATAGTAAATGTCAGGCCATAAACTAGGCTTTTGAAATATAATTATCTATGAAAGTATTTCAATTTCCTCAGGTGTTAGCAATATCTAGGCAGTAATATGTATTTAAATAAATAAAGTTAATGATCAGTGATAAGTAACAGAATGGAGAAAAAGTAGGAGTCATCAGCTCCAGTTGGGATTTTCTCAGGAATTATAGCTGGACTTGCTTTATGAAGAATGGAGGGGGATCATAAAGCTGATGGATATGAAAGAAGCTTAGAAACTATAGATAATAGTATAAAGAAGTGAGAACAGATGATATTCTTGTGTAATAATAACTCACTTACTGTATGTCAAATTTACCATTCATGGAAGGATGCATTGGTTGATGAGGTTAGATAGGCTGGGACCAGAAGGAGAAAGAAAGACTTTTTCTATAACAGTTAAGTCTTTGGAGATAAGTTTTGAATCAACTGAGGCCTACAGCAAGATTTAAGGAGAGATGTAATATAATTTATGGGATACTATTTTCTCCTAATTAAAGATACAATATTACAAATAATTATTTTTGGTTTTCCAGAACAAAAATGTTTTTGCATGTTAATCTCTTTCATGTTAACATTGCTGAGTCATCAACTCTTTCATTTCATTATTTTTATCAAATAAATAGAAAATACAGAAATTGTGAATTAAAATGGAGATAGAAATAATCATGGGCATCGTAGCTCTTAAAATTTTGATCTAGATAATTTTAATGCTGCATATTTCTGCCTGTTGCTCTTCAAATTACAAATTACCTGTCTCTTCTTTAGACAATTTGAGGGAAATGCAGAAGTTTGTTATTATTTATGTAATCATTTGCTTATAGCCTTTTTAATGACACCCACTGAGTTTGATTAAACTTTTATCAAACTTTAGTTTCACAATATATGGAGTCTAATTGTCAAAAGGCCTGTTTTACTATGCTTAATTTCTTATTGTGAAAAGTTGGGGGATACTGTGGCAGGGTCTTCTGAGTTTCTACTCATTGGCTAGCTTTACAAATTCAATTTTGATGATTAAATTAAATTATGGTCCTTACTGTTTGAAAACCTCTGAACTGCAGCAGGCCAGATGCTGTTGCCCGATTAGATAGTGAGATATTTTAACCACCAGCTGTAGCATTATAAACCTGCTCTTGTAATACTTTCCTTTAAGTTCTCCATCTGCTTTCAGCATCTGGTCAGTTTTGCCTAGGTTGTCATTTTATTTCATTTCTTCTTTGTTGTTTCACATAAAGAAAGGATTAAATGGAACTTCTATATTGCATTTTATAACCAGATGAGATATACCATTATTCTTTATTTTAGCACACATATTAACTAATAATTGTAGTAATACTTATGTTTCTTTACTGTTTTCATTGTCAATATATATTTGGTACATAATATGGATCAATAATGTATTATACATAATATTCACTAGAAAACTAATTAATATAATTGCTTAAGATGGAAGTCCACCTTGCCCCTTCAAAAGGATGTCTTAATAAAGTAACCTTGTCAAATTGTCTTTCACACATTTCACATTACTATTGAATAGATATAGAAAATGAAGTTAAAAGAGCCTTCATCTTTTACACATAGAATCCTTAAAAATAGGAAATGAAAGTATATAGTCAGTATGAAGAAAGTAAATTTCCTAGGTAGGTGAGAAAACTGCTATTTGAAAACTGTAGCTTTTGAATAAATTTTGGTAGGAGCAAAAAGAACAATAACAACACAAACAAAATAACATTAAGAACATTAAAATTTGGATTTAGATTTTAAAAGGCATTACAATTTGTATTTGGAGCAATTTTAACTGAGTTGCAACCAACATATCAATAAAGTGATCAGATCAGGGCACAACTAACATGGGCTTCACTTGGTGTCAAGAGCTGATGGGAGATGAGGTGAAAGCAAGAATTTCATCAGAACTGAAAGATGTTTCCTAGTCATTACTTTTTCATTATTTGTTTCTAATGAGAATGAGGCTAGAACTAATGTCAGCATGACCCTGCAATTAAAATAATACATCATCTATTTCTGATGGATGATAGGATATATTAAAGAAATGGTACCTAACTCACACCAGTGTGTGTGATGAGCACTTAGTATCTACTATTTTTGACATATTTATAACACCCCAAATTAATGAAGAAGTCCTTATAACATAAAGACCCCTGAAAAAAAAGAAACAAGTTTTATCTTTAGCAAAATCCTCTTATATTAGTTGGGTCGATCATGATTGACTATGACAGTCTTTGATGCCAAAACTATTGCTATGTCTTAAATACTTAAAATACTATAAATCTAGGAATTGATTATTTTATTTATGAACTTTGTTGTTTTAAACCAAGTTTAAATTACTTAATCCCAAAATGGTGCATGTAAATACAACAAGCAAAATTAAAATTAGTCTTTAATCAAACTAAAATGATATATTTGAGTGTACTGTTTTACTACTAGTAGTGATAGATGATACTTGTGGATAAATTATTTATTTTTTTAATTAGACAGATTTAGTCATTTATCCATCCAAAGTTTATTGATTTTAGCAAAGGCAAATACAAAATCAAATAAGCTGAATACTAATGGACTTTAATTGTGAAATGGTAGATTTAAGATAATAATCTGTAAATTAGGAAAGTTGATTGATTAATCCAGATATTGAAATTAGGTATGTTATGTAAAACAACGATAACTATTATAATGGTCAACATGAAGCAAAAAGGCAAAAGAAGGTTAAAAACACATTTAGTAATTATAACTAGATTTTGATTATGTTTATTAGAAACACTTACCAGGTTTGTTTTTTTAGCTTCAGGGAAATAACACTATATCCTAAATATTCTTTCTTCAAAAATAAGCCGTTTTACACAAATCATTGCTTAAAAATCTCTTGCTACTATCTACTTTCCTCAAGAACGTGACTCCTTTTATTTGTTGTAAAAATCCACAATAATAAAAAAAACCAAAGCTGTATTCCAATATGCAATAATAAATATGATATAAATTATACATTGGATGTTTTTTATACTATATTATGCAAAATGTGCTCTTGCATCATTTTTTCTCTCCAAATGAATAAATTTTGAAGTGCTTAAACTATAGCTATTACATCTTCTCAAGATATTTGGAATATGTTTTGTGAGTCTTTTGAATAGTCTTCATAGAAAAAATTAGAAACTGCAATTCCTGATGATACGTTTTCATAATCTGAAATACCTATTATTATTCGTGGTACTGAAATTACTATCTATTTTTATTACATTTCCAGGAACAAAAGGTGATTTGCAAACAGAATTATTAAAAGAGACAATTTTAATACCAGTATGTTGCAGAGAATACAAAAGAAAGGAATTATTAAGATATGCAAATCTGTTAAGAAAAGATACGACATACAGGCAGGTATGAACCCATCTAGAAAATCACACACATGCTGTTGATGCTATTTTTTAAATTTACAATAAGCATTATTTTAAAGTATTTTATTTTGATTTTTTGGCACTTCTCATATATATATAATACCAACTGGAGAAAGTTTTGACAACAAATATATATATATATATGGAAATCACTCTTCACTATCATGCTATACCCTACATGTTCCTTGCTGAAACTGAAGAAAGCAGGCAGCTACTTTTATGAAGAGTTCAATCACCTTCAGTATTACTGGGGATTCAAAACAGACTTCTCATAGTTCACCAATTGATCTTCAGGGGATCTGGCAAAAGTTAGAAATCAGTGGAGCCTGCTGAGACTTGCTGAAGAACTCTGTGATGAGAGCTCATGCAGTAAGCAGCATCACAGCTGTTTTAGTGCCATTCGTAAAAATGGTAACTTTGATATGTGTGATATAGGCACATGTAGAATTGATACGTTGACTTAGATATTGACTAAAATGACTAAGAAATTCAAAAAGCTTGATGTTAATTTCGGTCAAGCCCTTTAAAACATCCATATCTTCTGTTCTGAGTCAATACGTATTTGGCTCATTATTTTAAAAAATCAGAATTTAAATTTAATTAAAATCTATTTTGACAGAGGTAAATGTTAAACATTAAAAAAAAAAAATCTTACTTGATCACTCCTGGATCCTTATATCAAAAAAGAAGGGGTCTTTTAAAAATAATGAAATCAGGCAACACTTTTATAATTTCCTTTATGTCTATACCTCTTGAATAGTTGATTGACAGAGAAGAGTATTCTTTTTGCAATGATTAGACATACCCTTGAAAAATACTCCTAGAAGAGTATAAAACACACATTACCAAAAATAAATAATTCAGTTGTATGTGTTTTCCTTGTTATTCTTTCCTTACTCATTTCAATTGAGAGACAACAGTAGAATCATTTTGGTAAAAGCTACTCTGCAGCCATATAAGGACCTTATCAACACTGTCTTTGTCCTGAATAAACCCATGATAAACTTTAATGCAATGTTTTGTCATCATAGACCAAAACTTCCACCTTAGGGAATTATTTTCCTCTCAGCACATGGTACTCAGTGTTTTGTTATTATTATTATTATTATACTTTAAGTTCTGGGATACAGGTGCAGAATGCGCAAGTTCATTACACAGAGGTACACGTGCCATGGTGGTTTGCTGCACCCATCAACCCATCATCTACATTAGTTATTTCTCCTAATGCTATCCTTCCCATAGCCCCCCACCCCCTGACAGGCCCTGGTGTGTGATGTTCCTCTCCTTGTCTCCATGTGTTCTCATTGTTCAACTCCCATTTATGAGTGAGAACAGGCGGTGTTTGGTTTTCTGTTCCTGTGTTAGTTTGCTGAGAATGATGGTTTCCAGCTTCATCCATGTCCCTGCAAAGGACATTAACTCATCCTTTTTATATGGCTGCATAGTATTCCATGGTGTATATGTGTCACATTTTCTTTATCCAGTCTATCATTGATGGACATTTGGGTTGGATCCATGTCTTTGCTATTGTGAACAGTGCTGCAATAAACACACGTGTGCATGTGTCTTTATAGTAGAATGATTTATAAAATTTTGGGTATATACCCAGTAATAAGATTACTGGGTCAAATGGTATTTCTGGTTCTAGATCCTTGAGAAATCGCCACACTGTCTTACACAATGGTTGAACTAATTTACACTCCCACCATCAATATAAAAGCATTCCTATTTCTTCACATCCTCTCCAGCATCTGTTGTTTCCTGACTTTTTAGTGATCGACGTTCCAACTGGCGTGAGATGGTATCTCCTTGTGGTTTTGATTTGCATTTCTCTAATTGCCAGTGATTATGACCCTTCTTTCATATGTTTGTCAGCTGCAGAAATGTCTTCTTTTGAGAAGTGTCTGTTCATACCCTTCACCCACTTTTTGATGGGGTTGTTTGTCTGTCTTGTAAATTTGTTTAAGTTCCTTGTAGATTCTGATTATTAGCCCTTTGTCAGATGGATAGATCGCAAAAATTTTCTCCCATTCTGTAGGTTGCCTGTTCACTCTGATGATAGTTTCTTTTGCTATGCAGAAGCTCTTTAGTTTAATTAGATCCCATTTGTCAATTTTGGCTTTTGTTGCCAAAATTAGTCATGAAGTCTTTGCCCATGCCTGTGTCCTGAATGGTACTACCTAGGCTTTCTTCTAGGGTTTTTATGGTTTTAGGTCTTATGTTTAAGTCTTTAATCCATCTTGAGTTAATTTTTGTACAAGGTGTGAGGAAGGGGTCCAGTTTCAGTTTTCTGCATATGGCTGGTTATTTTCTTTTAATTGAAACCCACAGGCAAAAGTGGCTTCTTTTTAGGAAATCTCTATTATTTTTATTGTTTTCCTTCAGATGAGTTGGCTTCAGAAAAGCTTGTATATTTCAGGACTTACTGAAAGCTTCATAATTAGCTAACACAGACTTTATGACATTTTCCTGCTTCAACTCTACTTTTGCAGGCCCAGTAGATGCAAGATCTGAATCTTGGTGTACAATAGATCACAAATTCACAGTTGTTTCACTAACATGTAGTAAGGATTTCCAGTTTCAGTTTGCAAGGGTGCGGGATAGCGTCAGGAGTTGGGGAGTGTGGAAGTCTTACTACCCTTTGTTCTACTCCCTTGGTTTACTTAATTCAAATTTCAAGATCTTTTATTGTCAGTCTTTATTTCCCTGTACCAAATTCTGAATCAGTTTAAATGCTTTTGTTTGCAAGTAATGGTTCACATAAATAAAGAATTCATGTGAGGTCGAGTGCGGTGGCTCACGCCTGTAATCCCAGCACTTTGGGAGGCCAAGGCAGCCAGATCACCTGAGGTCAGGAGTTTGAGACCAGCCTGGCCAATACGGTGAAACCCCATTTCTACTAAAAATACAAAAATTAGCTGGGCGTGGTGGCACATGCCTGTAATCCCAGCTACTCGGGAGCCTGAGGCAAGAGAATCACTTGAACCCTGGAGGCGGAAGTTGCCGTGAGCCAAGATCGCGCTACTGCACTCCAGCTGGGGGACAAGAGCGATACTTCGTCTCAAAGGGAAAAAAAAAAAAAAGAATTCGCTTGTAGATCTTAGAACTCCTACACAAAATTCATTTCACTGTGACCAAGAAAAATAGAATTTGCTGATGGATTTAACCAAATTCATATGAACTAGAGTCTGGACCTTGAATATAGTCAATTTTCAAATGAAGTCCCAATGAAAATGAACAGTTTAGAAGAGAAGAGGCAGCTTAGGAGCTTATAATTCAATTAACTAATGCATATTACTATCTCTATAAATTTTCCTGAATCTCACATGAGTTTTAAAATATTATTTATATCTTCCACAGAGAAAGTACAGATAATTTTTTATATTTGTCATATTACAATTTAAGTCCTTATAGAAATTAAAGGACAATAAAGAACCCTGGTAAGAACAGTTTGTGAATATTGCATAGCAACCATGCCAGAATTATTAAAAAAAAAAAAAAAAAAGCCAGATAACTTAGAGGCCATGAAAATTAAACTGGCATTTAATTTGCTTTCTTCTTTTCTGTACAAACTCTTTGAACTGTAAATTAAATTTATTTCTAACACAAATAAAGCAACAAACACAGTTTCTGACTAAATGAGCTTAGAAAGTGCCTAATAACCCATTAGAGAACTATTTGTGAAATTATAGTTATCCTTATGGAGGTGAGTACCTTGTCAAGACAACTGTAAATCCCAACCACACATTCTGAAAAAAAGACTAGTTCCAAAAGCAGACTAGTTCTGAAGTAAGAGGTCTGGTTTCAAAGCTCTCAATCAGTATTTAATAATGGAAAAAGGAATATGAGTTAAAACATAATTGAATTATGCTGCTGTAGATATAAATAATTGGCAAGCAGAGCAGTTATGAAGATTAAATAAAGAAACATAAACGAATTTAGCAAACAACTTAATACATAAACAGGTCCTCAAACTCTAAGAGTGATTCAGTTGTTTAGTTATGTCAAATACCATTTTTAAAATGTTGGTTAGAATTAGAAATAAAAATAGCTAGAAGAGAAGATTTTGAATGTTCTCAACACTAAGAAAAATGTTTGAGGTGACAGATATGCTAATTATTTGGATTTGGACATTACATTTGGCATACACGAAATATCACACTGTTCCCTATAAATATATGCAGTTATTATGTGTCAATCAAAATAATAATTATAATAAAAAGAATTGGACATTAAATGGGTGCAGGGAATTGAATTACTTCACTGCTTTTCTTACTGCTCTGTTTTCTATGCTTCTTATAAAGCTGCTTTTGTTGTCTCTGAATCATCACCCTCCATTGCTACTGTGGTTGAGGGAATAAGTAACTTCCCAACAGAGTCACACTGAAAAATCCCTTGTTGTTGAAAATTTCAAACCATCATGAACATTACTTCCTTTATAATAGCATTACATACTCTTACTCATCATAGAGGCCCAGGTTTTAATTAATTCATTCATGACTCAACTATTATATTTTGCCTCTCCCCAACCCAAGTATTCCAAATAATTTTGTGTTTCTAGTTCATACCCTAGGGGGAGCCAAGGTAGTTACTGGTATCTTAATTTAGAACGATCCTTGTGTCATTCTTGTGTGCTCCAAAAAATCACTGAAAAAATATATTTGCTTTGTCAAATAAGTTACATTGTTTCTGCTTCTGAGCTCAGAAAACTACACTTAATAGGCTCATTCTAAAAATCATAATTACCAGTAAGTCTCTAGATATAATTATTGAATTCTTCAAAGTCACTGTTCTCCCTCTTCACATTTACATGAAGTATCTTATACCTTGTGCTTGCTTATTTTTTTCATTTACATTTTTATTAAATATCTATTATTTACCAGAGGACAGGTTAAGTGTTGGGGGATATAGTGGTGTCCAGAACACACTCAGTAATTAGCATTATTGAATTTACATATGTTGATAGTATCAGCCATTTCAGACAGGCTTTGTGTCATGTGCATTTGATTTAACAGTCCTGATATTTTTAGCTTAACATTCCATTAGTTCTTCATGGAATCTTAATGGAAGTTCTAAAATACTTATTTTTACTTGTATAAATGTGTTGAATGTAGCATAAGAAGGTTGAGTCTTGACACACTTTAAAGTATTCAACTTGCTTTCCTTCTGACTCTTTATTGATCATCCCTTTAGAATTTCCTTCCCATTCAGACATCACCCCAGTTCCTCCACCAAAGCAACATCCACATATTACAGACATATCGAATGACTTAAGTTTACACACCTGAAAAGCAAATTATCTCCATGTTTTAAAAATACTCAAATATACAAAGGGGCTTCGCATACGAAAGGAACATTCCAGATTTTCTTTAAAGAAGATATTCAAGACAGACATGACAGCCACCAGAAGGGACTATGTAAATGCACATAAGCATTTGCATAGGGTAAAATAGTTGCCTTGTGTTTGAAATGAAATTAATTGTATTTGAATGATGACCTCACTGGGCAGGTATTCAAGCCATGAAATCTAGGAGGCGTTTGCAATGCTTTATTTAAAAAGATAATTCTGTTCTTTGCATTATGAGAATCACTGAGTCAAGACCATGGAGGTCATGAAGTTTTAATATCTTCAGGGACACCTTGCCTGAATAAAATAAGATTTCTAAAGAAGAAATACATGAGATCAAACAAATGGATATTTTCAGATCTAGTTATTTTTTGTTTTAAAATATAGAAGACAGGCTTTTGGTTGGGGACCATGGATTGCCTAGAAGACAGTACTAAAGAGGGAATAGCAAGGCAAGGGGTCATGAAAGAAGCTCCATAAATATAAAATGGTGTACATATATTGTTTTGCCTTTTCAATAACCACTACCTGCCTGAACTACTCTAAGAACTTCTTTATCTTTTCTTTTATTAAAAATAGCATACTTCCACCCTCTAATCCACATAGCAGGAAACTATTCCTAAGTCAAACCAATTATCTTTCGGTTTGTTTGTGTTTTTGTAATTGTCGTAATTCAGAAACTGTCAAATTTCTTTGGCTATGTGGTCTTGGAGAAACAAAGAATGTAATGAAGAGAGACGAATAAAGTAGGTATGTAGAGAAGGCATCAAGAGACAAAAAGCAAATTATTATTAGACTTGGAGTTACATCTTATGCCCAGCTGTCTGCATTCTTTCCCTTCTTTTTTTTTAAACGTTTATTTTATAGGTTCAGGGGTACATGCACAAGTTTGTTATATAGGTAAATTGCATGTCACCAGAGGTTGTGTACAGATTATTTCACCACTCAGGTAATAAACATAATACCTGATAGGTAGTTTTTTGATCCTCACCCTTCTCTCACCCTCCACCCTCAAGTAGGACCCAGTGTCTCTGGTTCTCTTCTTAATTTCTGTAAGACATTTTGATATTCTTATAACAAATTTTTGAGTTTTCTTATTTTAAGAGTGACATTGGATTATTCATCTTAAAATGTTAAACTTTAAATTCACATTACAAAGTGACCTCTTTCAAAGTTGGTTGATACCATTTTTAACAATCTTTAATGTCTGTCCTATATGTATTCAACTAATCAGAAAACTGTCATGTGATAATACTTGTGGACCATAATTTATTTTAAATCAATCAAAGTTAAAGTGGATAATACAGTCTACTTGAAGATAATTTATTTTTTATACTTTGGTATACAAATATATTTGTACGTATTTTATATATATGTACATATATATATAATATTTCCAAATTAAATATGTTAAGATATTAATCCTCTGACATCTTAAATAAAATAAATATCAAACATAATGTGTAAATTTCATTTTTGGTGGCAAGGTCATTAAAAAATATAAGAAAAAAATAGCCGGTCATGGTGGCCCACACCTGTAATTCCAGCAATCTGGGAGGCCAAAGTGGGTAGATTGCTTAAGCCCAGAAGTTCAAGATTAGTCTGGACAATACAGCGAGACCCTGTCTCCACACACACACACACACACACACACACAAAAGTACCCAGGCTTGGTGTTGTATGTCTGTAAGGCTAGCTACTTGGGAGCCTGAGGCAAGAAGATCACTTGAGCCTGTGAGGTTGAGGCTGCAGTGAGCCACTGCTCATGCCACCGCACTCTAGCCTGGGAGATAATGAGGTATGATTGTGTTACTCCACTCCAACCCGGGCGACAGAGCAAGGTTGGAAAAAAAAAAAAAAAAAAAAACTGAAAAAGGAAAAGATAGTCCTGTTTTAACCATGTAGCTATGCTCTTTGCTTAACCATTTCATTCAGTTATCCCTACTGTTAACCAAGTCCCATAGTAAACAATTCTTTAATGATTAAATCCTCCGATGATTTCAAAATAATACTCAAGCAATTCCCAACTGTAGGACCGTGGCAAAAATAATTCTCACAAAACTTCCTCTTCAGTCACATAGTGTTCTAAAGCATTTAGACAAAAGGTAAGGGATGTTTTATTTCCATCTGGGTCAGGTTTGAAGGTCAGTGCTATACAAAATGGTAGGAGGCACATTCAGCGATATTTTTTCTTGTCTTTTTTAATGTTCAAAAGCAAGTATAGAAGCCACCTACACAACAGACTTTGTTCAGAGTTATTTGATTTGGATTCCTACTGTGAAACGACACATTGCCTAACTATGTGCTGGGGCAGAGAAATTGAGTATGAAGTTGTGGTGAGCTGTGGTCAGGCCTGGCCACAGAAAACCCATGGGTGGACATAAAGAAAAAACTTCTAGTCACTGAAGTGTGAATGTAGGCAAGAAGAGAGTGATGCTGCATAGGCAAAGCCAAAATTTCCAGGCCTGTAATCCTAACACTAAGTCTAGTAAACATGACCTGGGAAAAGGTTTGTTTTCAGTTATTTTAGTACCTAGACTTTTCATGTGTAGACATGAGTCCACAGATTTTCTGACTCAGTGGACTGAAACCCCCACAACCGAGTTGTGGAAATCATAACACTTTGCACACAGTTGCATGAGACACAAGGGAAAATGATAGCCCTGTTCAAACACCTATATGCTACCTGATTGCAACTTTGCACTGATTTTTAGCTGCTTTAAGAGTAAGTCGGTATAAAAGTAGTTTGAAACAAATCCAAATTGTCACTCTTTCCTCTCCTTTTATGCATAATGACTCTGCGATCTGCCCAAATGAAGGAGGTTGATATTATATTTTTCCTGTTACACACACACATCTTCACACAAATACATGCACACACATACACACTGTTTTTTTATAATGTCTTTGGAAACAGGTGGAAGAAATTATTAATACTGTATGTGTCATGCCTGTAGTACTAGCTACTTGGGAGGCTGAGGCAAGAGGATCACTCGAGCCTGTGAGGTTGAGGCTGCAGTGAGCTGTTGATCATGCCACCACACTCCGGTCTGGGAGAGAATGAGCTATGATTGTGCCACTCCAATGAGCTGTGATTGTGCTACTTTGGATATGAAAAATACAGTAAGTGGGTTTCATTTGAGGTATTTCTCAGATGTGTAAGTGAGATGATTCTGGGCCATTAGATTTTGCTCTCATGGTATCTCTTTGGCCTACAGGGTCAGAGTCTCTAGATCACAGATACATCGTCCTTCCATGTATGAAGATCAGGAAGAGTTCTCACAGTGCACTTACAAGTAAAGATCACAACAGGGTAAAGTCCTTTCTTCCAAAATGGGAGTTAACTTTCTTTCTTCCTTTCTTTCTCTCTCTCTTTCTCTCTTTCTTTCTCCTTCTTTCTTCTCTTTCTTTCTCTCTCTCTCTTCGTTCCTTCTCCTTCTTTTATTTTCTTCTCTTTTCCCTTTCTTTCTTTCTTTCTTTTCTTTCTTTCTCTTTCTTTCTTTCTTTCCCTCCCTCCCTTTCTTTCTTTCTTTCTTTCTTTCTTTTATATGACCCATATAAATGTCAAATAAGTGCCAAGTTATTACTAGAGTTAGCATTTATTGAGTATTTAGCATTATGCATTTTTAGTTATTAATTTACTAAATAATAAATAGTAAACCACTATTATTATCCTCAATTTGCAAATGAAGTTGTTAAGGTGCTAGAAAATATATTTTTTACTATGATCAAAGAGCTAGAAGTTATTAGAGACAAAGTTTTGTTGTGCTGATTAATATAAACTCAGGGAAGTAGAGGTTTGAACTAGAATTTGAATGAAGATGACCTGCCTTCAGGATATGAGCTTCTAACCAGTATTTGATGCTGCCTTTAAAGATTGTTGAACTCCCATATTATCAAGCAAGATATTTTGTGACCATATTACAGATAAGGAAACCTGAAGCTTAAGAGATGATGTCATCCTCTCTTTGTTACCAAGTT
>NW_012116055.1:2205821-2243414 GCF_000951035.1 Colobus angolensis palliatus
CTGCATGTGGCTAGCCAATTATCCCAACACCATATGTTGGAAAGGGTGTCCTTTCCCCACTTTATGTTTTTGTTTGCTTTGTCAAACATCAGTTGACTGTAAGTATTTGGGTTTATTTCTGAGTTTTCTATTCTGTTCCATTGGTCTATGTGCCTATTTTTATACAAGTACCACACTGTTTTGGTGACTATGGCCTTATAGTATAGTTTGAAAACAGGTAGTGTGATGCCTCCAGATTAGTTCTTTTTGCTTAGTCTTGCTTTGGCTACACAGGCTCTTTTTTGATTCCATATGAATTTTAGAATTATTTTTTCTAACTCCGTGAAGAATGATGGTGGTATTTTGATGGGGATTGTGTTCTGGGATAAAGCTAAGTGCTAAGAGAAAAGTTCATAGCCCTAAATGCCTACATCAAAAAGTCTAAAAGAGCACAAACAGACAACCTAAGGTCATGCCTCAAGGAACTAGAGAAACAAGACAAAACCAAACCCAAACTCAGCAGAAGAAAGGAAATAACTAAGATCAGATCAGTACTAAATGAATTTGAAACAATAAAAAGTACAAAAGAAATGAAACAAAAAACTGGTTCTTTGAAAAGAATATTAGATTGATAGACTATTCACAAGATTAAACAAGAAAAGAAGAGAGAAAACCCAAATTACCAGTCAGAGAAATGAAATAGGAGATATTACAAAGGACACCACTGAAATACAAAAGATAATTCAAGGCTACTATGAACCACCTTCACACACATAAACTAGAAAACCCATAAGAGATGGATACATTCCTGGAAAAATGCAACCCTCCTAGCTTAAATCAGGAAGAATTAGATACCCTGAACAGACCGATAACAAGCAGCAAGATTGAAATAGTAATTTAAAAATTACCACCACCAACAAAAAAAGTCCAGGACCAGACAGATTCACAGAAGAATTCTACCAAACCTTCAAAAAAGAATCCTTTTGAAACAATTCCACAAAATAGAGAAAAAAGGAACCCTCCCAAATTCATTCTATGAAGCCAGCATCACCCTAATACCTAAATCAGGAAAGGACACAACCAAAAAAAGAAAACTACAGACCAATATCCTTGATAAACATAGATGCTAAAATCCTTAACAAAATACTAGCTAACTGAATTCAACAACATATCAAAAGGATAATTCACCATGATCAAGTGGGTTTCATACAAGGGATACAGGGATGGTTTAACATACGCAAGTCAATAAATGTGATTCACTGTATAAACAGAATTAAAAACAAAAATCACATGATCATCTCAATAGATGCAGGAAAAAGCCTTTGACAAAATCCAGTATCCTTTTATGATTAAAACTCTCAGCAAAATCAGCATACAAGAGACAAACCTTAATGTAACAAAAGTCACCTATGACAAACCCACAGCCAACTTAATACTGAATGGGGAAAGAGTGAAAGCATTCCCACTGAGAAGGGGAAAAAGACAAGGATGTCCACTCTCGCCACTCCTCTTCAACATAGTACTAGAAGTCCTAGCCAGAGCAATCAGACAAGAGAAAGAGATAAAAGGCATCTGAATCGATCAAGAGGAAGTCAAACTGTCCCTGTTTGCTGACAATATGATCATTTACCTTGAAAACCTTAAGGACTCCTCCAGAAATCTTCTAGAACTGATAAAGGAATTCAGCAAAGTTTCTGGATACAAGATTAATGTAAACAAATCAGTAGCTCTTCTATACACCAATGGTGACCAAGCGAAGAATCAAATAAAAAACTCAACCCCTTTCATAATAGCTGCCAAAAATAAATAATAAATAAATAAAATACTTAGGAACATACCTAACCAAGGAGGTGAAAGACCTCTACAAGAAGCACTGCAAAAGAAATCATAGAAGACACAAATGGAAACATATCCCATGCTCATGGAAGGGTAAAATCAATATTGTGAAAATATACTCTTGATTAAAGTGTGGATTGGTACAATCCATTATCAAAGACAATTAGAAAATATCCTCTACATTTAGAAATTTCACTTGTTCTTTGACTAATAATTTCACTTCTAGAATTTTTAATGTTTGCATATATTTGAAATGTATGTAAAGAAATATGAAGTTAACTGTAACACTCTGAATAGATTTTTTTAAAAACCTTGTATACTACTTAACCTATATGTGGATTTTGGTGTTAATAAAATAAAACACCGAAAACCCACATATAGGTGAAGTCATATACAGTAAATAAGATATATTCACAACCTAATGTTAGTTGTTTTTTATAAAGAAAAATGTTAACTCAAATGTGCTTATATATATAGCCATCTATATACTACACTGTATGTGAACAAAAACACACAGCAAAATGTAAAAGCACATATAGTATTTTTTTCACATATTAGACATACACACACACACACACAGAATCAAGACAACGGAAGTAAAACTGAGGCAAATCTGATTTTGATAATTTAGATAAAAGTAAAAATGATAAATGGTATGAATGTATAGAGATCAAGTGTTAGCAGAAGAGGTATGTCAATATCAATGCTGGCATAAAATATTTTACTTAGATTACAATGAGAGATTCTTCACCTGGCTAGCTAGGGTGGTTTAATTGTTATTTTAATCAGTATAATACATGCACTTAAAAAATCATGCCACTACTGCTACAAGCCTAAGCTAAGTTCAGCAAGCTTTAAACTTTCCAGCCTGCCCTGCTGCCCAGAGGCAATCCCTAAAATGATTTTAGTGGTTACTTTTACTAGTTTTCTCCATATTTTAATATGCATATAACTACATTTTTAACCAGTTTTAGACATTACATTTTATCTTGTAGTGCGTGAAAATTTTTTAAAATTCTTAAATCTGTTGTTCTTGCATTTTCTTTTCTCTTTTCCTCCTCAGATTAATCAGATAGAGAGACACAAGTGACGTTTTCATACCTCTGGGTTAAAATCTCACTGGGAAGATAAAGTGGGAAACAGCAGGGATTGAGAAAACTTCAGGGGAAGGAAGGACTATTGCTTTGTTTTCCATGAACAATTCTTAAAGGATCAAGGTAGTCTCTTAATATTTGTTGAATTCATCACAGTAAAATTGACAGCTCAAGATGAACAGGCAGAAGAAGAACTTGAACTAAATTTTTCAGAGCCTTCTTTAAGTCTCTGAGGCACTCAAGCTCTCAAAAACTGTATTTGTTGCATATAGGGACTCAAGTTTTCAGATGTGAGGCTCTGAATGGCCTTGCTGCAGTAGGAAAAAAGTGACCTTGATTACAAGGGTTATAAAGAAGAATACTGAGACAGCAGATGGAATGGGAGTCTGGGCTGGATCTCAGAGGAATCTGCAGCTCCGAAGAGAGCTGAGAAAGATCAATAGGGAAACCAACAGAGTATAAACATTTTTTCGCCCTGAAAGATCTGAGAAAAAATAGAACTTGAGGTGACCAAGGCAGCCTTAACTTTCTCCTCAGCCTGAATAAACTTTGGACAGATTGCTTCCTGACTTAGTCTCCAGACCTCCCTTCTTTAAAGCACTTCCTTTAGAAAACTCACACGTATAAATTCTTTTCATACCCTTTGAGATACAAGTGTTCTCTCAGTCATTGGCCAGTTTTACAAACCAGGAATGTTTTTCTCAATGACCTGGCAGCCCCACTTCGTAATATAATTCTCAAGAAAGATTGCACCCCTAACTCACAGTCTCTGGGAGGGTGGGAGCCTGATTTTGATAAAGTCCAAAGAGCAAACATACATGGCCTAATCACGTTGACCAATCTATCACATTGACCCTCCAGTACTTTCTTACTAGGTCACCTAGAACTTAAAAATTATCCTGCCTTGAGCTGAGTCAGGCAACTCATGCCTGTAATCACAGCAATTGGAGAGGTTGGGTCTGAGGAACTGTTTGAGGCCAGGAGTTCAAGTCCAGCCTGGGAAACATAGAGAGACCACATCTCTAAAAATATTTGTTTAAATAGCCAGACATGTCAGCATATACCTGTATTCCCACCTGTTCTGAGGAGGTAGGAGACTGAGGTAGGAGGATCCCCGGAGCCCAGAAGTTTGAAGCTGCAGTGAGTCATAATTGAGCCACTGCACTCCAGTCTGGGTGACAGAGCAAGACCTAGACTCTAAATCAAACAAACAAACAAACAAATAAAAGAAACAAGAAAACAAGTCTGCCTCTTGTTTCAGTGTTTCTTCCCTATTGCAGTGATCTCAACCCCCATTACAATTGTCTTGAATAATCTATTTTGTGGGTTTAACTCTCACCAGTGAGATTTTTCTTTGACAGAGGTCACAACTGAAAAAATTAGCACAGAACTCCCAAATGATGAGTGTCAGCTGGTCACAGGATATGAGCATAGATACCAGAGGAACTGAATAGAGTTCACGGACATGTACACATATAAGTGAGACTCTTCCTGAGCACCACTGGGTAACCCCTCTATTCCTTATACACAGGTATTCCATCTTGAAGAAAAGAAGCAAGAAAGGAAGAAAATATAAACAAATGACTATTTCCTCCACCTCAAGGAAGTTGAATTAAAAAAGGTAATTTTATTTTATTGGAGTGAATTATTAGATTGGGTTTAATTTAGTTCACCTTTCCTATTTATGTACTTCCATCCCCATGGCTGTGCAGTAGGATAAAGTTTTCTGATAAGACTATAAGACAAATCATATAAATACAATGTATCTACATTGTGTGTATACATGTGTGTATAAATTTACAAGCCTATTGTTAACATTTAAAGTAAAATGCAACATTAAGCCTAAAAGATAAAAATGTTTAGTTTTTTAAAACAAACTTTATGATGCATTCCATGGTTAATCTCGATGAATAAATTGTTTCAAATATTAAAAATGATGGAAATGCTTATTGATTAAATAAAAAGGGGTGTTGCCTTTCTACACCTCATAGAACACTTATAATAATGGTTTTCCCATAGCTGTCCTGAAAATTGTAATGAATATAAATAAAGTTAATGGATCATGATATTACTATTCTTTTTGTTATTGACAATTTTACTACATATTTTACAACTTTATTGTTAAATAATTTCTCACAAGCATAAGTTAATATCTAGAGGTTCAAATTAAAAACTGTTATGAAAATTTCTTTTTTATCCCTTAGTTTTGTCTCTTTTTTCTCTTAATCATTGAGTTATAGTTATTTTTGGTGTGGGAAGACATTATATAAAATATTTGGTAATACCATAATGTTTTTTTCTCTTTAAAGATGCAGAAATTATTCAGCATTTTCTAGACTTAACTTTGAGAGGGTGGGGGGCATGGCAAATACTAGATCCCCAAAGATATTTGTATTTCTTACTGGTATACTTATATAAAATAAATCCACCTTATCAATGGAGGAAGTAAAATAATTCATAAATAATAGCATGTATTTGCCATGGCACACAGTTCTCTACCAGATTCATTTTGCTAACTGATGTTCACAGCATGAATGGTAAATGACTCTCTTGGGGACTGAGTACAAACAAGATAATGACACTTTAGTTTCCATTCGAAACCACAAATCACTTTCCTCTTCATATTGACATATAACTTCTCAATGCCTGTTGCTCTAGGTATGCTCTCGGAATCACTTATTCAATCATTCACTTATTTATCCATTAAACATTAAGGGAACAGATCCTGTGTGCCAGAAATCTGTTCAGAGGCTGGAAATGCAAAGAGAAAAAGAATACAAGTTGCTTACTTTAAGACACAATGAACAATGATAACCAATAAGAAGCGGCTGTTTCCGTGTAACACATACAATGATAGAAAGCTAAATACGGCATCATATGAGCTCTAAAACAAGTGTTTGCCTTAGACAGTGGTATCAAAGAGATCATCTTATAGGAGGTACTGCTTGGGCTGAATCTGAAAGGATGGTTAAGAGTGCTATGAGGGGAAAGCCAACTTACTTAGTATTATTTAATTAATTTTGGGTTGTTTTTTTATACAGGGTGAAATAAGCATACAATTTCATTCTTTTGCATGTGGTTATGCAGTTTTCACAACACCATTGGTTGAAGAGATTGTCTTCTCACTATTGTGTGCTCTTGATTACTTTGTTGAAGAACAATCAACAGCAAATATGCAGATTTATTTCTATTCTCTCTATTAGGTTCCATTGGTCTATAATTCTGTTTTTATGCCAGTATCATACTGTTTTGACAACTATAGTTTGGTAGTATATCTTGAAATCAAAGTGTGTGATACCTCTAGCTTTGTTCTTTTTTCTCAAGATCGCTTTGGCTATTTGGAGTCTTTTGTATTTCCATATGAATTCTAGAATTGTTTTTATTTTTGTGAAAAATGCCATTGGAATTTTGATAGTGGTTGCATTGAATCTATAGATCACTTTGGGTAGTAAGAACAAGTTAGCAATGTTAAGGCTGCTTTGCCTATGGAATGGCCATTTTTTGTTTCTTTGCTTCTATAATAATCTTGCTTTCAAATATATTAACACTTAGCATTGGCATAAGAAGATGAAGGTATACAGGCCCCTAAAACCATAGTATGTGCATAATGGAAGTTAGTTTAAGTCCATTATTATTGTAACAAAAAGTACAGGGCACAACAAGGGAAACAGTGACCTAGAAAGTAGAGAGAGACTTATTTATCAAGAGTCACATGTCTTGTTCAGGAAGCTTCATTTTCTTCTACAAGAAGTGGTCATCCTCTAATATATCTTGTGTGTGTGTGTGTGTGTGTGTATATCTTTTATATATATAAAACTTTTCTTTTTTTGAGATGGAGTCTCACTCTGGCATGATCTCGGCTCATTGCAACCCCCGTCTCCCGGGTTCAAGAAATTCTCCTGCCTCAGCCTCCGAAGTAGCTGGGACTATAGGAGCATGCCACCATGCCCGGCTAATTTTTCTATTTTTAGTAGAGACAGGGTTTCATCGTGTTAGACAGGATTGTCTCAATCTCCTGATCTCATGATCCACCCGCCTCGGCCTCCCAAAGTGCTGGGATTATAGGCGTGAGCCACCGTGCCTGGCCTATATAAAATTTTATGGATATATTGGAAAATGGACTTAGCTGCAAAAACAGAAAAAGGGGTAGAGGGGAGCAAATGTCCTTAGAAATTGTGTCAACAGCAAACAACTCACTAGTATCCAACCATCCTGTTACAAGCATCCAGCTCGTAGCCCACCTGTACTCAAGTATCCTGTCTGCAAGCATTCAGCCTAAGCAGTAAAACCTTATAAAATTTCCCTCCAACCTCTGCCTCTTTGCAGAAAGCCTTCCCTCTACTGTCCTACCCGTTGCTCTTTTGCAATGTATCTCCAGCTTTCCTCTAAATAAATGTATCTTTCTAAACTCATTTTTGATATGGTCAATTTTTTTTAACACCCATGTGCTGGCCTCAGACAGACATTGACCAGAACATTTTGGTGGCCCTTATGGGGACCTCTTACCCTGTGAAAAATCTCTACCTACAGGAACACTCTCCCCACTCCCTTTCTACTCGGGACACTCAGTGGACAGTGTCAAGGCACAGAGACACTGAAGGTATCTGGCCAGGGCTACACCTGGTGAAGCTGAAACGTGTTCATGCAGAAGTGCCTTACCACCACCACCCACTCAGGTGAGGAACCTAAGTTCACTTTCCTTTTTCAGCATGCCAGCAGCCAGCCTCCAGTAGCCCTCTCATAATTTACAGTATCTGGCCCATGCTGCTCTCTGGTGTTGCCTGAAGGCTATGAGGCAAACAGGGCTAGCTACCTGGATCAGAAGGGTGGTAGACTCTCCTATCCTCCCTGTTCAGAGGTCTCCAGTTCCTAGGTGTGGTGCAGTTATCAGTGGCAGCTCATCTAGGGCAAATCCACCCATGTTTTGGGTGACTTAAACTCTCTCTTTCTCTTACTCTAATTCTGCTGTGAAGATAGCCAGGCTTCCTGCTTCAGAAGTTCCCACATCAGATGATTTCAAGTGGCCTCAGAGTCTTCCCATTCCTGTTGCCTCTTTTAAGCTGGTTCCAGGCTTGAGTTCTCCCTTCACCCTTGTTCCTCGTAAATGGACTGGCCATCCAGTGTAAGACCCCGGCACTGTCAACCCCAGCACCAGGACAGCCTTCAAATAGGTGGGATGCCCCTTAGGTAAGTGCATCTCAGAGTCCCTCAGCAGAAATGAGTGGAACTCTTTTTCTTGTGGGATACCCCTAGAGAAAGTGTGGCTCATGTTCCCAGCAGACATTAGCCCCAAGTGGTAGGATGTTTTCCAGTCCCACCATGGGAAAAACCCTGTCTATTCCTTCAGATTAACCTCTAGTTTGCATCCTAAAACATTGGGATAAATTTGACCCCCAGACTCTCTAAAAGAAATGCCTAATTATCCTGTGTAATGTGTTTTGGCCTCTGTATAAACTCCTGGATCAATTAACCTGGACTCTGAATGGGACTTTAGATTCTAATATTCTTTTGCAACTTGATTTGCTGTGTCACAACTCTTCTAAATGGCCTGAAGTTGCTTATGTCCAGGCTTTCATGACTCTCTCCTGGGATCTCAATCTCTGGCAAACCTGGCAAATATGCTTGGCTAAATTCTCTAGTCCCATTGTGTCCCCTGACATTCTAAAAGACCTTTCCTTTACCCTCTTCCACTCTCCCAAACTGGTGCACTGATTGAGGCTGCCCCTTCTCAACCTTCTTCTTTCACTGACAAATCACCTTTGTGTTCAACTATACCTACTCCATCTGCTTCTTCTCCCTCACTTTCCCGCAACATCCAAACTTTGGATGTCATATTTCAGTGTCCCCCCCTTTTATTAGGGACCCTTCTCCCCTTCACATACTAGATCACATGGGGACCACTTATGATCCCACTTCAGCCCCAGACAAGGTTTTGCTTCTCTGAGAAATAGCAAATAGGGATCGAGGAACCATCAGAGTCCATGTTCTTTTCCCAGTGTCCAACCTCTCTCAGATAGAAGCTAAGCTTGGCTTCTTTAAGGAGGATACTTCCCATTTCATGAAGGAATTCAAAATACCATTTCCTTTGAACACAATTGGCAGAACATTTATATTATCTTTACCACCAGTTGCATTCATGAAGAAAAGGCCTCCATTTGGTCCCTGGCTCAAGAATGGCCACATAGGTTCTTGCCCACAACCCTCAGGAGTCTGGCCTGGGGAGAACAGCGGTTCCTGATGTTGATCCTAGATAGGGCTACCAGGAGGGGAACACTGGCAGGGAATGCAGTAATTAAATGACTACTTGTTTAATTGCAGGCATAAAAAAGGCTACCATAGGACCAGTCAACTTCACTAATCTAAAAGAGGTAACACAGGGGTAAAATGAAAACTCAGCTCTACTTCATTCTAGGCTGGCTGAAGCCATGAGAAAATACTCTAATATGAACCTTCAGAGCCCAGAAGGCCCCACTAACTTAACTGTTCATTTTGTCAGCCAGGCTTCTTCAGATATTAGGCACAAACCTCGGAGACTAGACCAAGGACCACAAACTCCATTCCCCACTTTACTGGACATGGCTTTCAAGATCTTTAACAACAGAACTGTCAAAAGCCTCCCTAACTATCTTCTGGCACTCAGGGACCACCTATTGGCTCCTGTCCACACTGCAAACAACCCAGGCATTGGAAATGGGATTGCTCCTCTCCTCCACATGTGGGAGAGTCCTCCCATAACTAGCAACCTCAATTACGGGCTAATTTGGGAGGATGGCAACAACAAATGCCCCTAACTGTGTTCCTCAACTATGAGGAAGCTAATAAGACTGAGAAGGCAGAAAGAGATAACTGATTGGACCCAGAGGCCATCCAGGCTCCTGTATTAACCATCTCTATGACTGAGCCTTGAGTAACCCTAAATGTGGCAGGGAATAAGACTGAGTTTGTAATCGACATAGGAGCTACTTATTCAGCCCTAATTAGTTTTTCTGGACCTATGTTTTAGTCGTTGATCCTTCACACCAGCATAGACAGCCAGCCACATCAGGGACACTTCACCTCTCCCTTGTTATGCACTCTGGAGAAACATGTTTTCACTTACTCTTGCCTGGTTCTACCAAGCTGTCCTACCTGTCTACTTAGAAGGGATATAATGACAAAACTCCAAACTAGCTTTCAATTCCCAAATACACTTGCCCCATATTAACATTACTAGCTCCTGCCACCAAAAGTGCCAATCCCCTAAAATCCTTCACTTAACAACAAATTCTAGAGGTATGGGATGCCTCCACTCCATGATGTTCTTAGTTTACAAACCCTGTAAAAATCCATCTTGAGGACTATAACGTTTTCCCTAGGAAGCCCCAATATACCTTGAAGCCTGAAGCCCAAATGGACCAACAGCTCCTCATAGAGTTTTGCTGTGTCTGCACCCAAATATCAACTTGAATTGTATCTCCCAGAGTTACCATGTGTTGTAGGAGAGACCCAACATAGCTGAGACCTAGGGGGAGGTAATTGAATCATGGGGCCAGTCTTTCCCATGCTAGTCTCATGATAGTGAATAACTCTCACAAGATGTAATGTATTCATGAGGGGTTTCCACTTTTGCTTCTTCTCTTTTGCTGCCACCATGTAAGAAGTACCTTTTGCCCTCTGCCATGATTGCGAGACCTTCCCCAGCCAGGTGGAACTGTAAATCCAATTAAACCTCTTTCTTTTGTAAATTTCCCAGTCTCAGGTGTGTCTTTATCAAAAGCGTGTAAACAGACTAATATGGTAAATTGTTACTAGTAGAGTGGCACATTGCTGACAATGTGGAAGCGACTTTGGAACTTGGTAATAGGCAGAGATTGGAAAAGTTTGAAGGGCTCAGAAGAAGACAGGAAAATTTGGGAAAGTTGGGAACTTCCTAGAGACTTGTTGAATGGTTTTAACCAAAATGCTGGTAGTGATATGTACAATGAAATCCAGGCTGAAGTAGTCTCAGATGGAGATGAGAAACTTGTTGAGAACTGGAGCAGAAGTGACCCTTGTTATGATTTAGCTAAGAGACTGGTGGCATTTTGACCCAGCCCTAGAGATCTGTGGAATTTTGAAATTGAGAGATTATTTAGGGTATCTGGTGGAAGAAATTTCTAAGCAGCAAACATTCAAGAGGTGACTTGGGTAATGTTAAAGGTATTCAGTTTTAAAAGGGGAACAGAGCATAAAAGTTCAGAAAATTTGCAGCCTGATGATGCAGTAGAAAATAAAAACCCATTTTCTGCGGAAAAATTCAAGCTGGCTGCAGAAATTTGCATAAATAATAAGAAGCCTAATGTTAGTCCCCAGAATCATGGGGAAATGTCTCCAGGCCACGTCAGAGACCTTCACAGCAGCCCCTCCCATCACAGGCTAGGAGGCCCAGGAGGAAAAAGTGGTTTCGTGGACTGGGCCCAGGGTCCCTGTCTTGTGAGCAGCCTAGGAACTTGATGCCCTGTGTCCCAGCTGTTCCAGCCATGTCTGAAAGGGGCCAAGGTACAGCTTGGGTTGTGGCTTCAGAGGGTGGAAGCCCCAAGCTTTGGGAGCTTCCGTGAGATGCATGTGATGTTGAGCCTGTGGGTGCACAGAAGCCAAGAATTGAGGTTTGGGAACCTCTGCCTAGATTTCAGAAGATGTATGGAAATGCCTGGATGGCTAAGCAAAAGTTTGCTGCAGGCGGGTAACCCTCATGTGTATCCTCTGCTAGTACAGTGCAAAAGGGAAATGTGGGGTCAAAGCCCCCATGCAGAGTCCCTACTGGTGTACTGCCTAGTGGAGCTGTGAGAAGAGGCCTACCATCCTCCTGAACCCAGAATGGTAGATCCTCCAACAGCTTGCACCGTGCACCTGGAAAAGGCACAGACACTCAACACCAGCCCATGAAAGCAGCCAGGAGGCTGTACCCTGCAAAGCTTCAGGGGTGGAGCGGCCCAGGATCATGGGAACGCACCACTTCCTTCAGTATGAGCCAGATGCAAGACACGGAGTCATAAAAGATCATTTGGAACTTTAACATTTGACTTCTCCATGGGATTTTGGAATTGCATGGGGCCTGTAACCTCTTTGTTTTGGCCAATTTCTCCCATTTGGAATAGCAGTATTTACCCAATGCCTGTATCCCCATTGTATCTAGGAAGTAACTAACCTGTTTTTGATTTTACAGGCTCATAGGCAGAAGGGACTTGGCTTGTTTCAGATGAGACTTTGGACTGTGGACTTTTGGGTTAAGACTTTGGGGAACTGTTGGGAAGGCATGATTGGTTTTGAAATGTGAGGACATGAGATTTGGAGGGGCCAGGGGCAGAATAGTGATTTGGCTGTGTCCCCACCCAAATCTCAACTTGAATTGTATCTCCCAGAATTCTCACATGTTGTGGGAGGGACCCAGGGGGAGGTAATTGAATCATGGTGGCTAGTCTTTCCCATGCTATTCTTTTGATAGTGAATAAGTCTCATGAGCTCTGATGGGTTTATCAGGGAGTTCTGCTTTTGCTTCTTCCTCATTCTCTCTTGCAGCCACCATTTAAGAAGTGTCTTTCACTCTCTTCCATGATTGTGAGACCTTCCCCAGCCAGGTGGAACTGTAAGTCCAATTGACGTCTTTCTTTTGTAAATTGCCCAGTCTCCAGTATGACTTTATCAGCAGTGTGAAAACTGACTAATACAACCCCTAATAGAAAAATCAGGCACCACCTCAGCACAGAATTCAGTGCTCATTGCTCTAACCCTAGCCTTACAATTGGGAGCAGGCATGAGGCTTAAAATTTACACAGACTCAGCGCATGCCTTTCACGTAGTACATGCTCATGACACCATTTGGTGGAAAAGAGGATTTTTAACAGCCCAAGATACTCTAATTAAACATGCTCCTGAATTTATGACCCTATTGGAGGCAATTATACTTCCCACACAGGTAGTATCTTTAAGTACCGCAAAGCCCATCAGAAGAACAATGACGAAATCTCCATTGAGAACGATGGCGCTGACAAATAAGTAAAAGTGGCCGCCAGGCTCCCCCTTCAGGCTGTTTTATTTCATATCCCAACTCCATGTCTCTAACTTACCCTGGTTAAATTTGTTTCTTCCAGAATACAGCAGTTGCACACCAAGCTTCTAAGGATGCAAGAGTATCAGCCAATCATGCCCAGACACCTCCATGATTCTCCTTTAGACTTGGCTGGACATCAGTTCCTTATGGACATCCTCTTCTCCCTAAGTCCCATCTTCCAGCTATGCCCAGCAGTTTAAGTCCCATAACCCAAGACAATGACTCAGAGTGTCCCCTGACAAACCAACAACCTTAGGAATGGTCAGTTCTATGCCCAGGGAAGCAGAAAGTAGTTGGAAGATGGGACCTCTACCCAAATAGCACAGATTTGTCACTACTGTTCTGTCAGGAGGGAAATGTGTAGCCCTAAGGAGTTAAAAGAAAATTGAAAAATGGGTTTTGGTGGCATGAACAGAAATGGGGTAGAGGGGAGGAAATGTTCTGAGAAACAGGGTCAACCTCAAATGGCTCACTAGCATCTAAGCATCCTACAAGCACCTAGCTCACAGCCCACCTGCACGCTGTCTGCAAGTACTCAGCTTAAGCAGCACGAACTTAAAAAATTTTCCTCCAGTCCCTGCCTCTTTGCAGACAGCCTTCTCACTGCTGTCTTGACTACTGTTCTCTTGCAACATATTTTCCCCTTTTCTTGAAACAAATCTGCCTTTCTAAACTCATTACTGTATTGGTAAATTCTTTTATCACCTATGTGCCTGCCTCAGACAGTCATTGACCACCACAGTATATACATGTATTATGTATATGTATGTATCTTGTGTATATTTATATAATCTTTCATATATACCTAATAAATATACAGTAAGTACTCACTTAATGTCATCAATGGGTCTTGGAAACTGTGACTTTAAGTGAAGTGTTGTATAAGGAAACCAATTTACCACAGGCTGATTGATATAAAGAAGAGTCAAGTTATTCTGGCATATTTTTAGTCAAAAAAATCATGAAATTTCTAAATAAAGGTGAAAGTCTCCTAATATTTAACATTGAAATAAATGGGAGCTATACATATATTTAAGAAAGATAAATAAAAGCAAGTAAGATGATTATTTACCCAATTATTTCAGTTCAGAATTGTGGGTGGCCAGAGCCTAACGAAGCAATTCGAGACACAAGAGAAACCAATCCTGAATAGGACACTATCCCATTGCAGAGTATACTCTCACACACTTCCACATTCTTACATGTGGGGACAATTTAGACACTGGTCCAATTAACCGAATGTGCATATCTTTGGAATGTGGAAAGAAACATAAGTACTTGGATAATGTCCATGCAGAGATAAGGAGAAGGTTCAGACTTCACGAAGACAGTGGCCACAGCTGAAGACAATATTTTTGTTCTCATGAACATTCTATCTTAATAACATTGAAGAATATGAGGTTATTTGAGGACTTGCTGTATATATTTTATAAATATAAATATAGAGACACATATATGCACTTATATATGCACATACACACACATGCATGCACATACACACACATGCACACACATACACACATATAGCTTATAAACCAAAGTCAACATCTAAAATCCTAAATCCTTTCCCAATCAACACCACTGATTACTTGCAGAGCCTAATATTTTTTTCCTGATGTTAGCTTAGCCAATAATATCTCATTAATAAGAAAGGAAAGAAAGAAAGTCATTATGTAACCAAGAGATTTTTCAAAGTTTTGATAATTTTTCTTTGACTTTCTAAAAGAAAACAGAATAAACTCTGTCTTAACAGTCTCATTATTAAAATGTCTTAATAGCCTCATAGGCCATGTGATGTTCTGCATAAGCTGGCTCCAATTTATTCCCTTTCATCCCGCCCAGCATTCACTAACCTCAGAAATGCTTGACATCCATGAAATTCAATCCCCACTAAGAGTTTTTGTAGCCCCATTTCCTTCATTTTCTACTCTATAACTCCAATTTTAAGGCTGTCCCCAAATTTTAATATTACATTCTCGTGGAGATCTTTTGTAATCACCTTGGAAAAAGCAACACACCCAGGCATTTCCTATAACACTATACTATTTGACTTACACAACATTAATTAAGATGTAAAGTAATCTTAATACATATATCTATCATCTTTATTGACAATAAAGGATACTTGAGTAAATTTTTTAAAGAATGGTGTCTTTATATTTTGTTCATTATTCTATCCCAAGCCTCCAAAATAAGGTCTACCACTTAAGAGGATTTGATAAACATAATTGACTAACTTCATACCATTTTGATTTCCTACCAGAGAAACTGAGAGGATGGAAAGGTGAAAAAGAGAGCAATGTTGGAAAGTGTGCTGCCCTTCTGAGAATTCAAAGCTAATTCTATTTTTATGCAATCACTGTATCTATTTTATATCTTGGATAGCTCCGATGTTTTATTGATTTTATACATTAATGATATCATTTGTTTATCATACAGAGCATGTATTTTAAGTATTTTCCCAGGTTGCTATTTTTTAAATGTATGTTTATGGTACTATTTGTTTCCTAAGGGTTTCAAAAATTTTTATCTTACTCGTGTCTTTCATTCATTTTAGGCAAGTTTAGAGATATATAATTTATAAGCCATTAATTTCACCTAATATGTGTGACTTAATAATTTTTAGCAAATATATTGAACTCTGCAACCATCAGCAAAGCAAGTTTTAGAACACTTTGCTCACCCCCAAAATGTTCCATTGTACCCACTTGCAAACAATACTTTCCCACTCTCATTTCCGTGGTGGGAATGTAAACTACTTCAGCCACCATGGAAAGCAGTTCAGAGATTTCTCAAAGAACTTAAAACAGAACTACTATTCAACCCAGCAATCCCATTACTGGTTGTATATCAAAAAGAGAACAAATTGTTCTACCAAAAAGATACAAGCATTCATATTGCAGTACCATTCACAATAGCAAAGACACGGAATCAACCTAGGTGCCCATCAATGGTGGATTGGATAAAGAAAATGTACATATACATCACGGAATACCACACATCCACAAAAAAGAATGAAATTATGTCCTTTGCAACAACATGGATGCAACTGGAAGCCATTATTCTAAGCCAAGTGATGCAGAAACGGAAGACCAAATACTGCATGTTCTCAATTATAAGTGGGAGCTAAACATTGAGTACTGAGGAACATAAAGATGGCAACAACAAAAACTGGAGATGAGGAAGGGAGGGAGTGGGACAAAATTTGAAAAACTAACTGTTGGATATTATACCTGGATGGTGGGATCATTTGTACCCTAGTTTGTTATACAAGTAACAAACCTGTATATGTACCTCCTGAATCGAAAATAAAATCAAAAACAATAAAATGAACAGACACTAAAGACATATTAAAAAAATCAAATCATGGAATCAACCTAGGTGCCCATCAGTGGTGGACTGGATAAAGAAAATGTACATATACATCATGGAATGCCACACAACCACAAAAAAGAATGAAATTATGTCCTTTGCAACAACATGGATGTCTGATTTGTGCTCTAAATTATTTCCCATTATTGGGCATGTTATGTAAATTCCATGTAGAATCCTTCACTCACACAGTATTTTGTCATTCTTCCATGAAGTAACCATGTACCAGTATTTCATTTGTTTTTAATGCTCAATAGTATTCCATTGTATACATACATACAAACATTGTTTTTATTCTCATCACAAGTTGTGAGAGTGTATTCAATTTGTGGGTATAATGAAAAAAATGCTGCTATGAGAATTCACATACACATCTGTGTTCTTAGATAGATACATCATTTTTCCCTTTCTAAAAAATTTTACTTTGAGTTCTTGGATACATGTGCAGAATGTGCAGGTTTTTTACATAGGTAAACGTATGCTATAGTGGTTGGCTGCAGCTATCAAGCCATCACCTATGTATTCAGCCCTACATGCATTAGTTATTTGTCCGGATGCTCTTCCTCCCCTAACTCCCCTAGACATGTCCCAATGTGTGTTTTTCTTCTCCCTGTGTCCATGTGTTCTCATTGTTCAACTTCCACTTATGAGTGAGAGCATGTGGTGTTTGGTTTTCTGTTCCTGTGTTAGTTTGCAGAGGATGATAGCTTCCTGGCTCATCTATGTCTCTGCAAAGGACACGATCTCATTCCTTTTCATGGCTGTATAGTATTCCATCTTGTATATGTACCACATTTTCTTCATCCAGTCTATCATTGACGGGCATTGGGTTGGTTTCATATTTTTGCTATTGTGAACAGTGCTGCAATAAACATACATGTGCATGTATCTTTATAACAGAATGATTTATATTCCTTTGAGTATATACCCAGTAATGGAATTGCTGGGTCAAATGGTATTTCTGGTGCTAGATCCTTGAGGAATCGCCACACTGTCTTCCAGAATGGTTAAATCAATTTACATTCCCACCAACAGTGTATAAGGCTTTCTATTTCTCCATATCCTTGTCAGCATCTGTTGTTTCCTGATTTTTTAATAATTGCCATTCTGGCTGGTGTGAGATGGTATCTTATTGTGGTTTTGACTTGCATTTTTCTAATGATCAGTGATGTTGAGCTTTTTATCATGTTTGTTGGTCACATAAATGTCTTCTTTTGAAAAGGGTCTGTTCATGTCCTTTGCCCACTTTTTAATGGTGTTATTTGTTTTTTCTTGTAAAGTTGCTTAAATTTCTTGTAAATTCTGGATATTAGACCTTTGTCAGAAGGGTAGATTGCAAAAATTTTCTCCCATTCTCTAGGTTTCCTGTTTGCTCTGATTAGATCAATGGAACAGAATAGAGACCTCAAAAAAAAAAAAATAGACTTTACCTTTAGAGCAGTTTTAGGTTCACAGCAAACTTGAGCAATGAAGGTAAAGTGATTTCCCATATAGCCACTGCCCCCTACATACATAGCCCTTCCTCGTTATCAATATTTCCCACCAGAGTGGTACAGTTTTTACAGCTGATTAAACTATATTGATACATCATTATCATCTAACATCTCCAGGTTACGGTTAATCATTTTTGGTGTTGTATGTTCTAGAAGTTTGGGGTAAATTTGTATGTATCTACCAATATAGTATCATATAGAATATTCTTGATACCCTAAAAATTATCTTTGCTCTGCTTATTTACCCCTTTCTCCCTTTAACCTTTGGCAACCACAGATATTTTTGCTCTCTTAATCATTTTCTCTTTTCCAGAATGTCATATAGTTGGAATAATACCATACACATATTTTCAGATCAACTTCTTTCACTTATTAATATGCATTTAAGTTTCCCTATGCCTTTTCATGGCCTGGTAGCTCATTTCATTTTAGCACTGAATAATATTATATTGCCTGGATGTGTACCAGCTCATTTATCCATTCACCTGCTGAAAGAGATTTTGGTTGCTCCCTAGTTTTGGCAATTAGGAGTAAAGGTGTTATAAATATCCATGTTCAGGATTTTTGTGAACATAAGTTTTTAACTCATGTGGGTAAATGCCAAGATGTGAAATTGGCACCTTGTATAGTAGAAAACATTTAATTTTGGAAGAAGATGCCAAACTGTCTTCCAAAGTGGCTGTATGATTTTGCATTTCTACCAAAAATGAATGAGAGTTTCTGTAGCTCAAAATTTTTATCAGCATTTGTTTTCAGTGTTTTAGGTTTTAGCCATTCTAATAGGTATTATTGGTGTCTCATTGCTGTTTTAATTAATCCACATACTTTTTTTTTTTTTTTTTTTTTTGAGATGGAGTCTCGCTCTGTCGCCCAGGCTGGAGTGCTGTGGCCTGATCTCAGCTCACTGCAAGCTCCGCCTCCCGGGTTTACGCCATTCTCCTGCCTCAGCCTCCCGAGTAGCTGGGACTACAGGCACCCGCCACCTCGCCCGACTAGTTTTTTTGATTTTTTTAGTAGAGACGGGGTTTCACCGTGTTAGCCAGGATGGTCTTGATCTCCCGACCTCGTGATCCGCCCGTCTCAGCCTCCCAAAATGCTGGGATTACAGGCTTGAGCCACCGAGCCCAGCCAATCCACATACATTTTTAACTCAGTGTGCCAATCTAAATAACAACAACAACAACAAGCAAAACCTGCTTTGGTTTTTAATAAATAATGTGCTGAATATAGTAATCAATTAGGAGGAAATGTTAACTTAACAATATTGAATTTTCCCATCTGTGAATATAGAATGTCCTTCTATTAATTTAAATCATCTTTAATTTCTCTCAGCAATATTTTGTAGTTTTCAGTGCACAAGTCTTGCACTCCTTTTGCTAAATTTGTTTCTAAATGTTTCATTATTTTTTACGTGATTTGGGGTTTTCAAACTGTTAATTGCTAGTATTTAAATAACTTATTTTAATGTGTTAGCCTTGTGTCCTCCAACTTTGGTACTCTCAAATATTTGTTCCAGTAGTGTGTGTGTGTGTGTGTGTGTGTGTCTGTGTGTGTGTATGTGTGTGCACGTGTGTGAATATGAATACATATTTTATGTTAGTAAGGACAGGTTAACATCTTCCATTTTAAATGTTACGTTTGATTTCTTTTTTATTTGATGTTTCTTTCTTCCTCCAAACGGTAGAGCCATTGTCATAATTGTATTAGATAGAAACTCTACAGAAACACAAATTTTAGAAGGAAGGAGGAGAATTATGGATAAATAGAGAAAGCACAGGGCTTTTATATATTTAACTATATTTATTATCTGAGATTTAAAACAGTATAAAGAACAAAGATTATGCCTCATAAAAGGAAGGAGTGACCATTAGAATTAGTTCCTGACAAAAGTTGTTAGGGATGAAATTAGAACCTATTTGTTAGAATTGAATTGATACAGTATGAGGGATACCTTGAATCACTGTGGTAAAAAATAATTAAAATGGAAATATGTGACATTATCATTTTGTCATTTTAACCCATATTAGATTTAAAACAAAAAATCTTTTAAATGACCTCCTTTACAGACGTTGGTAAAGAATTTACAAATAAATATATACTCAAAAAAACCATTTTCAGGTGTTGTTACATTTCTAATTTCATCCCCTATTATATACAAATAGGTAGATAATATTCAATTAAATAGAAGGGGCCAAAGAGGGCACCTGTGCTCAGTAAAGTGATCCCACTCTCTTCAGGTTTCCACGGAGTCTGAAAATGAGAGTGGGTATTCTGAGCTTTGCTACTTGCACAGATTGCTGCTGGCATAGTCAGTAGAAAGAGATATAATGATGGCACTTTGAGAGGTTGGTAATGATCCTAACACCAGCAAGCAGAGCAGCATCCAGGACATAAGGGTGGAAATTGCTGTTCCCATTTGATTGCCACCTGTATACTCACAAAATCAGAGATTAATTTTGAAAATTCTTCACACACACAAACACCAAATAATGTGAAGAAAAAGCTTTATCTAGATATTTTTCAAGAACAAAGTATTAATCAAAGGACTTCTTATCCATAATAAACCCATTTTGCAAAATCCATTTATTGCATCTTTATGATGATTTTCTCTCTGGACGTATGTATAATATATATATCTGTAGCAGAATATTAATGTAAACCATGATAAGTTGAAATTTGTGATAATTTAGAGAATGATATGAAGCAACTGCTTTAAAATCATAGACTTCAGTAACTAATGGGAAACAGATGTTTAGCTGGGCAAAAAATAGAAATTCTTATTCCAGATTTTATTTTGGCTTCATCTTTTTCAAAGGTTAAGTGTTTTGGAATTGAGTTGGAAAGGGCTAAGTAAATCAAGCAAATAGGCTATTAAGAGGGGAAAGGATCAGCTCAATAAGCCCCTAGTGACCAACTCCAAAGGTGGCTTAGAAGACTGTAATCTTATTCATCACACCCAACTCTGTCAGCATTGACACTTTTCCCAGACACATAAGCCAGTTGACAGGAAGACAGGAAGCACAATTGTATTTAGCCAGTACAGTAATCACAGCATTTCTTTAAGGTAGGTGTTAGTATTTTGATTTTAGCAAATCAAGAAAATGAGGGTAAGAAGACTAAAATAGTGCAACCTTACCTAATTAGAGGAAAAAATGAATGGAGGAAGCCAGAAGGAAGACAGGTAGGAATACGAAAAAAGAAAATGATGCCGGCATTTATGAATAATGAATGTATTTGATACCCAAGTGATTCAATGTTGTAATCCCACTGTACCAATAAAAGAAAGAGAAGTGGGTAAGGAGTAGGAAGGAAAGAAGGAAGGAAGGAGGATGGAAAATATCCATAGCAAGTAATCTGTGATAGTTGCCCCACTTGTAAACATTGCTGACCTGAGATTTTAACTTCAAACATTCCAATTCCAAAATATATATTCAATCTAAAACATCAAGCTCTGGGCTCAGTGAAGTCCTCCCTGAACTGCATTTAAAAAAAATAGTTTAAGGTTTAGTTTTCAGCAATACCACAAAAATAGTTGGTCTTTTTAACCAATTCCCATTACCACATTCATACTCCCTTCTGCATTAATCATATTTAATGGTAGCCATGTAATACATATGCATTTTTACTTAAAATTTTTCACATATTTTTTTCTTAGTGAGAAACTGAGGACTTTTACAAAAATAGATGACCCATGCAAACTTTTCACAGCGTGTCTACTATATTATTTGTATGAGAAGCAACCTAGATAAAATGACAGACAGATCCTGCTGTGGAAAATTAAAAGATGAGACCTTTTGTTTCTACTTACAAGAGCTTTAATTCTACATAAAAATAGTCCCCTCCCTGTCTCTAAGACATATGTATTTTCTTTGTGAATAGCTTCATTTTCCCACATCCAGAAATTTGATTTTCTGTTTGCAAGATGCTTTTCCTAGCATAATAATGACATATTTGACATATTTAGGGCTGGCATGTTATGCTGGCCTAGGTTTCTAAATGTCCAGGAACTAAGCTTCAGTATGAGACTGTCAGGAAATATCAGACTAACAGATTCAAAAGGGGCTGATTTATTGACTACTTTGTGCAGGTGCTGACAAATTAGATAAGTGAAATTTGCGTATATTGAGTTGTAAGTGGTCATTCTGCTGTGTTCCAAACACACCTAATTTGATAAGAAGTAGGAGTTACCTGAATGAAGAGGCTCCATAAGAAAGTATGCACTGTATTTAGTGCGAAGTAGAATGGATTTTCCTATGTACAACTGCATAGTCCTAGATTTAAGAATTCTAGGGCTAGTTATTTCTGAAAGAAACAGTCATGTAGAATAACTTCATGTGTTTTTTGATGATACTGAAGAGTATTTATTAATTCTAATTCTTCTTTATCACAATTTGCAAATGAATTTTCCATGTTTACATAATCAGCCTAAGTTTACATGCCACTGTTTCTTTATTAAACTATAATTTATACCCTGTTACTAACCCATTGTAATTTGCTGGGGAAAAGCTCAATTAGAATTTATATTGCTGGGTTACATTGACAACCTGAACACTAATCACTTTTTGGAACTTAGTCACTCTGCTTCTCATTTCAGTTGCAAGGAAAAACTGTTACTTATTAGAAGTATTTATCAATTCGTGATGCAATTTAAATTTTATACAAGAGTAGTAGTGCTTAAGTTTTCTTCTAAGAACAGTTTTAGAGTCCTAAAAATTATTGAGAGCCCCAGATCTTTGGCTTGTATGTGATATATTTATGGCTATTTATTATAGTCAATATTAAAACTGGAAAATTAAATATATATGTTTAATAGTTAACTTTGTATGACAAAGATAAATTCATTACATTTTAACAAAATAAACAATTTTATAAAATGTATTTTAACACTAAAAATAGTAAACAGAGTGGCCTTTTTGAAATATAACTTTAATTTTATTCAATTATTTCCTCTTCTGTATTCAATCTATGCAATAATATATGTTATGTAGTTCTTGGGGAATTTTGATATATAGTTGTGAAAGAGTGATAGTAAAAATAAAAAATAATATTGTAGTATAATTATGAAAATGACACTAATTTCATTGACCTCTTGAAAGGGGTCCAAGTCACACTTTGAGGACAACTGGGCTATAGTATCATCAAACAGAACTTATAATCTATTAATATAAAACATTCACAAGTTTTGTTTATAACGTTGAAAAGCCAGTACTAAAATGAAGAAACATAACAGAAAGTTTAAAAATTATGTTCATTATTAATTTCATTTTAACCTACTAGAAAACCCTCTGAATTAAAGCCCCAATACCCCTCCTGGAGAAAGACTGAAAGATCTCTTTGCTGAGCAAAAATTCGAGAAGATGATCTAGACAGAGTATTTTTTTTTACATTGGCTAAAGAAGAAATTGTAAAATTAAATATGGTTGTGTGCATGGCTTAACAAAGGCACATTCTGAGAAATTCATCATTAGGTGATTTAATCATTGTTAGGTTTACTGTACTGACACAAACCTAGACGGCATAGCCCACTACACATCCAGGCTATACGGTTCAGCCTATTGCTCCCAGGCTACACACACACCTATGCAGCATGTTACTGTACTGAATGCTATAGGCAATTGTAACACAGTAGTATGTATTTGTGTATCTATACATATCAAAACATAGAAAAGTTGTACTAAAAATATGGTATTAAAATTTTTAAAAATATGGTATTAAAGATAAAAAAAAAAATGGTATAACTATCCTGGTCACTTCCCATGAATGGAGCTTGCAGGACTGGAAGTTGTTCTGGGTGTCAGTGAGGGAGCAGTAAGTGAATGTGAAGGCCTAGGTTATTACTACACACTACAGTAGACTTTATAAACACTGTACACTTAAGCTACATTAAATTTATGAAAAATATAGTAACTGTGCAATGATTTTATGACAGGTACAATGTCACTAGACAATGGGAATGTGTCAGCTCCATTTGAGTATATAGGGTCCATCACTGATCACATCACTGCGTGGCATATGACTGTAAATGTATTTTTCTAAGAAAAAACTAGAGTGTCCAGTGACAAGGCAAAGACTGATATTCTGACTAGAAACCATTGATAATTTACATCAAAGAGGCTGAACAAAGGTTAGTCAGGGCATGAGACATCAGGGAGTATACCGGAGGGATGCTTATTTTGAGCTGGTGTGCATAGGAGCATTACTCTGAAGCTAAGAGCCTGGAAAGTTTCCCAAAAGGTTTAGAACAGCCTCACAGACCATTCTGTCTTGACACATGAATAAGAAGATTGATGAGATTAGCAAAAGGAATTATTTAACATAATTATTTAGAAATGTCTAAAATTATATCACTGTTTTTAAGTTTTTGAAAGCAGCCTAACTAATGATTGCATTAACACCACAGCTTCAAAAATAAAAACTGGAATTTTATGCCTACTGGCATGACATTCATCACTAAAAGAATATTCAGAGAAATGAAGAAAATTTTACCTTGTTACATGTAACAATTAGCCAGAAGAATCTGCTTGCTCTGTTTTTACCCATCTGTTCCAATTCCAAATAAAATTACTCATTAAATTCCAGAATAAGATTATTATGTTTTGATACCAGAAAGTTTGCCTTTGCTATAGATTGCCATTTGTATACAGAACAAGATTTAGGCTAATGTAATATTTGTCCCAAATACTACAAAAACAAATGGTCGGATTCCTCAGATTGCAAAAAGCTTCTAAGAGTAATTCAGAAGAGATAGTGTTCCTATAAAGCATTAGAATGTAGAAATAATTGGACAGACACCCAGTGATTTTCTTTGCTCATTTATTCCACAGTAAGAAATGTGACTGGCATTACCATATTACTGAGAATGCCTATACTACTTTGAGAGTGCTTAAGACCCCACTAGAGTCCTTATCAAGTTGCGAACAAGGATAGATCCTAGGAAGATTGATTATCATCTGTAAGAATAAGCATTTACAAAGGACCTACAGTGTGTAGGTTCATTGATTTAGTAAGTAGTTATAACAGATATAAACCTACCTTGACACGTTCACCACCTGTTGCTTATAGGTTAAACTGAGTATTCTTAATGCTTGGGAGGCCTATGACTATAGTTGACTATACTTTGAGTATGGTCAAGATATTTTTTATGGAAAATAGGATCAAGATATTTCATTCTGTGATGGGATAGATCCTTCAGGTACCCTTATTTTTAAAGCATAATTAAATTCTGTTAACATGTTAAGGAAAACATTTCTGAGAAACTGCTTTAGGCTTTGAGGATGGGAAAAACTGGATCAGAAGAAGGGGATATGGTGTAGGATTGGGTAGGAATGGTGTGAGTCTTGTGATATGGGCAGTGGAGACAATGTAGGTGAAAACACAATGGAGAAAATGAACAAAGCAATTGAGAAATAAAAAGTTCGGCTGACTAAAACAGAGGAGTAATATGTGTGTGCTGGTAAGGAGCATGAAACAAGAAATAAATTCATATTCGTAAAGAAGGACCTAAATAGAGAAATGTTTAAATCTCCACAGAGAAGAATCTAAATTGAGTTTAACCATTATAGATTTCTGATCAGAAAGCAGTATTTTAAGAAGATTTTGGAGTGCTGAGTGCACAGGAGACTGGGAGAAATTAAAAACAAAAAATCAATCACTTAGATCAGTTATCTCATAAAATATGTTACATTCCCATACAGTGTGTATTAAAATTCACTAATACAGAAATAAATTTATTTAAATTTATTTTCTTCTCATACTTTATTTCCTTTTATTTACATTGTGTGTTACAAACTAGTTGATTAGTACATGTTTACATTTTTAAACTAAATATACGTATGTAAAATGGATGATTCGTGAAATATTTCATAATAGTGACATAGGATAAAAAAGATGTTAGATGACATTAGGATTAAGCCAACCTAATATGGTAGAATTGATATTAAATTCGGAAGCCTAAAAATAAAATCAGGAGGTTGGAAATGCCAAACTTGACAAACATCATAAAGGAAAGTACAGAAGAATTTAGTGACACATAGGGAATGGGTAAGTGGGTTATACAGTGAAAACTAATACTAAACATTTATGCCTACAGAACTGAGATCATGATGCTGTTTACCAAAATTTAGATATTTGAGGATGAATTCTAACCAAAAATAGTGGTCAGCTCAATTTAGAATTTTATTGTTTTTCACTGTATTTATTGTCAAATTTGTGATAAACACCTTTTTGTTTTTATTTCATATCTAGATAGAAAATGTTATGTGCTGAATAGTACTGAAAATACAGAAAAAGGAAAAAGGGTCTCTGAACCAATAAGAAACTCAAAATATTGGGTGAATACATATGTAAGTGTATATATTTGCCATACAACCAATTAAGTGTTATAAATTGCTGCCTGCATAAATTCTCATAGCCACATGAGGTCAGAGCTATTGAATCTGCCTGAGAGGACATCGGAGAAGAGCCAGCATTTGTACACAGTAATTCAAATCCTTCATCTATTTCTTCTATTCATTATTTTGGATACTTACTACTTTTGACAGAACAATTAAAAAGAATAATTGCTACCTGTCTCAAGAAAATAAAACACTGTGTTTGTTTTTTTGATATATATATATTTTTTGAGATGGAGTTTTGCTCTGTCGCCCAGGCTGGAGTGCACTGGCATGCTCTTGGCTCACTGCTGCAACCTCTGCCTCCTGGTTCACAAGATTCTCCTGCCTCAGCCTCCCTAGTAACTGGGGTGACAGGCATGCACCACCACACCTGGCTAATTTTTGTACGTTTAGTAGACATGGGGTTTCACCATATTGACCAGACTGATCTGGAGCTCTTGACTTTGTGATCCGCCCACCTCGGCCTCTCAAAGTGCTGGGATTACAGGCGTGAGCCATTGCACCCAGCCTAAAATACTGTTTTCTATAATTATAATATTTAATACTAAACTATTCATTTTTCCTGTAATAACTGTGGGCTGTGATCTTGAAAATAATAGGTGATTAAAAAGTGATATCGTAGAGGTACTTGACACTGTTTATAGATAAGCATGATCAACTAACTAGGTGATGTTAACAAGCCCCACTATGATAATATAAAGAAAAAAAACCTATAACCTTCAAAGGCAAGGTTGCAATGTTTTATCAGAGCTTTGCAATGTATTCATAGCTGTTAGTAGTAGCAGTAAAATGCCAAACACTACCATGATTTGCATTTTATTTAGTATTAATTCTAATGAATTTTTATAATTTTAGAGAAAAATATGATGCATAATGAAATAATAAAAGTTTAAATGCCAGTGGAGATCCACGCTTAACTTCTCCTGCTATTCTTTCAGGTGTTAGAGTTGACATATGGTATAGAAATTTTAAGTTTCAGGCTGGGCACTGTGGCTTATGCCTATAAATCCCAGCACTGTGGGAGGCCAAAGGAGGGGGTGGATCACCTGAGGTCAGGAGTTCGAGACCAGCCTGGCCAAAATAGTGAAACCTCATCTCTACTAAAAATACAAAAATTTGCTGGGCGTGGTAGCAGGTGTCTGTAATCTCAGCTACTTGGGAAGCTGATGCAGGACAATCACTTGAACCCAGGAGGCGGAGGTTGCAGGGAGCAGAGATCGCATCATTGCACTCCAGCCTGGATGACAGAGTGCGACTCTATCAAACAAAAAAAAAAAAAAAAAAGAAGAAGAAGAAAGAAAAGAAAAAGACAAAAAAGAAAAAAAAGATATTTTAAGTTTCAAATATGTATTTCTAAGTCAGTGGAAGACATATTAACATGTTAAAGACACAAAGTTAAATTACAAAGATGTGTATGATTATACAAGTCTTTATACAGTTTTAAGAGCTATGCAGGCCCTCAAATATTATCCATATATAATTTTCTATCATTTGAGATGATTTTTTTCCTTTGTATGTGCAGCTAAATATACATCAACTTTGTGATCTTATGATTAGCCTCATATTGTTGGAAATCAAAACTAAAATTCCATGTTTGGCTACATCTTTCTGACATTTGTCTCTTAAACATCTAAATACTTCTATTATTTAACTAAAAATTTGGTCTTAGATTAAAGATGCAAAGGCAGGTGTCACAGCAAATACTCAAGAATCATTTAGGTACATTTGTGGGTGGAGATTAATAATGAGTTAATGACACAAATGCAGAATTTTATCCAAATATAACATCGTAAACAACCTAATTAGAGGTGTCATATGTTTGCTCCGATGAACTGCTAGTTGTGTACTGGAGAGTCCTTAAGGAAAATTATGAGACAAATTGTGAGTGTAATAGCAAAGGGTCCAGAATTGACAGAAATGTCTTCAATAGATGGGTTTGGGCTAGTGCTAGCATGGATTCCAACTTGCCACTTTGGATGCAATGGATATCTATTAACTTTGATCATCAATATTAAAGGAATCTTCGCCCAGTAAACAGCATACAAATTCTTCTCTGGTCATCACATAATCCTTTAACTTTAAATAATAAATTTTATGTACAGTTAATTCTGCTTCCAAACTCCAGGAACAGATAAGAGCTATGGGCTTAATGAAACAAACAAACAAAAATTATTTTCTCCGGCACTAAGGATTGGATTCAGATGTGAGCATTATGACCTATTCAATGACAGGAAGAACTACCTTGATTTTAGCTGGATCTTTTAAAAGACAAGCTTATTATCTTTTTGGGGAAAGTGAACTCATCAGAATATTCACTATAGTCTATAGTTGCAAAAAAATGATCACATAGAATCCTAGACTAAAGCCACATGCTAAAAGGACTGAAATGGAACAAAACGAAGTCTTAATTTTATAAATTAGAATAACCCAAATCTGAAGCTTACATACCTATAAAAGTCTGTCACATCAGCAAATAATTTTGTGTGTGTGTGTGTGTGTGTGTGTAGGGCAGTTTGAATTGGATTTTTCCAGTTACTGACCAAGGATAGTCAATATAAGTAATATGCTCCAACTACTTGGTCATGGTCAATGCCACTACTAACATCAGTACCAGAATGTGTGTTCATTACACACCTGGTAGCTATAACAGGGGCCTGTATATGTATCAGATTATGGCAAAGTTCAATATGTGTGTGGATTCACAACTAAATGAGCATAGAGGTGACATCTTTTTGTTTAGGAGAAGTGAATTTCTTTTTGTGTTAAGAGATGGTGCTAATTAAGGGGCAGATACACACACAACTCAGTATATTCATGTCCGAAGAGGCAATTGCTATAGGAAGCAGCTGGGTCAAGTTTTGTCTAAGAAGTTGTCTGACTTGGCTTCCATCCAAAACGACAGATACCCTCAAAGTGTCTCTATGCAAAATGCAAATATTCTGGAATGTTAACAGCTAGTAATCTATTTTCTTCCTAGCAGGAAATAAGTTAACAACTAACAGAGAGGCAGTTGGAATAAGGACTGAATTGGAGGAGTGAAGGAATAAATGTGTGACTTCTCTGGGTGGGAGGGAGTGTGGGGGCAGAAGTTTGTGTTGACAGAATGTGGAAAGATGTACACTGTAAAGTTATTTTCACTACTGTGAAATACTGTGTCGTATTTCTTTTAATTTCACTACTGTGGAGGTTTGATAAGCATGCCCTAAAGTTCCAGTTCTCAATTTTTATAAAACATGCTATTAGAATATATGAGTATAATGAACAGCATTATGGAAAATTTGTTTATGAATAAACACATGTGTGGAGGTGTGAATTTTTCAGTGCAGATTTAAAACAACGAAATGAATACACACCTTTTTACACTTAAAGTTTTCTTCCTCATACTCAACTGCATAAGGTATGAAAAGCATTTCTGTGTGTATGTGTGTGTGCTCAGCTATGTATGCACATGAACATGTGTGTGTTTAGACTGAGAAGAATTTGACAAGTTGTGTGTGTTAAGGGAAGGAGTAGTGGTGACAGAGGACATAATCCAGATAAAATATTTGGGCATTTGAAGTTTGAGGTCTATCAAAGGGTGTAGATTAGATTGTCCAACAGGTAGAAGAGCATAGACCCTGTGTTTTTTAAGGATTACACAGATGTGTGGGGGTGTATTTTTTAATAGGAAGTGCATTTGGGTATTGGATGGATTCTTTGGAGATAGACAAGGTAGATTAAAGTTTGTAATTTCTATTGATGGTGCACAGCTGAATAATATTCAGTTCCCAGAAGTAGACAGGTCCTTAAATGGGAATGGTTGTACGTGTACCTATGGAAAGTAGGTAGCACATACTGGAGACTTTACAGTGGAGGAGAAGCTACTCAAGGCTAAATTTATATAAAAATTCTCTATTGTGAAGAAAATAATCACAAGCCCTCTGCCCTAAAGTCAAAGGTAACACTAAATACCCAGATAACTTAAATGCAGGGAATATAACTGCACTTAATGCTTATCAAATTCTGATCCACACATTGGTGTCTAAATAAAAATGAGAACTTCCACCCCAGAAGTGCCAGAGCACTTTTCAAAAGAAATTCCTCAAGACACGACAATAGAAAGGAACTGTTTTCAGGAAAAGAGAACTTCTACTAACACACACTTAACTTTTCCCACATTACGGGGTATAATAACTAGTTTCCATGAACTCTGGGAAGTCGAATTTGAGCTGTGTGCACCTTCCCTTCCATGTCTTCTTTTCTCAAACAGAACAGTAAACAGAAATATGTCCCACACAAAGTTTAGTCTTCTCCCAGATTTTTTTCTTTGTGAATTTGAGAGATCTCTTTTTTAAATCAAAGTTCCGTTTTCCATCCCCATGAGTTTGATTTCAGGAAGTTTTGGGAATTTGGGAGTCTGCATTTTTTTCTTACTTTTATTTTATGTTATTATTATTATTATACTTTAAGTCCTGGGATACATATGCAGAACATACAGTTTTGTTACATAGGAAATGTGCCATGGTGGTTTGCTGCACTCATCAATGGTCACCTATATTAGGTGTTTCTTCTAATCCTATCCTTCCCCTTGCCCTCTACCCTTGAAGAGGTCCCCATGTGTGATGTTCCCCTCCCTGTGCCCCTATGTTCTCATTGTTCAATTCCCACTTATGAGTGCTTGGTTTTCTGTTTCTGTGTTAGTTTACTGAGAATGGTGGTTTCCAGCTTCATCTATGCCCCTGCAAAGGACATGAACTCATTCTATTTTATGGCTGCATAGTATTCCATGGTGTATATGTGCCACATTTTTTTTATCCAGTCTAACATTGATGGGCACTTGGGTTGACCCCAAGTCTTTGTTATTGTAAATAGTGCTGCAATAAACATATGTGTGCATGTGTGTTTATAGCATGATTTATGATCCTTCGGGTATATACCCAGTAATGGGATCACTGGGTCAAATGGTATTGCTAGCTCTAGATCCTTGAGGAGTTGCCACACTGTCTTCCACAATGGTTGAACTGATTTACACTCCCACCAACAGTGTGAAAGTGTTCCTATTTCTCCACATCCTCCCCAGCATCTGTTGTTTCCTGACTTTTTAATGATCCCCATTCTAACTGGCGTGAGATGGTATTTCATAAGCAATGGGGAAATGACTTCCTATATAATAAATGGTGTTGGAAAACTGGCTAGCCATATGCAGAAAACTGAAACTGGACCCCTTCCTTACACCTTATATAAAAATTAACTCAAGATGGATTAAAGATTTAAACATAAGACCTAAAACCATAAAAACTCTAGAAGAAAACCTCGGCAATACCATTTAGGACATAGGCATGGGCAAAGACTTCATGACTAAAACACCAAAAGCAACTGCAACAAAAGCCAAAATTGACAAATGGTATCTAATTAAACTAAAGACCTTTTGCACCGGGAAAGAAACTATCATCAGAGTGAACAGGCAACCAATAGAATGGGAGAAAATTTTTGCAAACTATCCATCTGACAAAGGGCTAATACCCAAAATCTACAAGCAACTTAAACAAATTTACAAGAAAAAAACAAACAACCCCATCAAAAAGTGGGTGAAGGATATGAACAGACACGTCTCAAAAGAAGACACGTAAGTGGCCAACAAACATATGGGAGTCTGCATTTTAGACAAAGTTCTCTGGTGGTTTGGTGAACAGACAGATTTAGACACGCTGACTTTAAAACAAGGATTAGTAAAGAAAACAAAGATAAAACATAGACTCCCAGTTAACAGATGAATTAGAATGAAGTGGAATATAAAGCAATTCTCATTTGAAGAAGTCAAAATAAATGGAAACTTTTTAAATGGAGAATTGCACACAGTTTTTAAAATGTTGTTGTTAAAAAAAAAAACGTGATTCATCATGTTGGACTTCATTTCAATTTATTGACATGCCTACAAACACATTTAAAAAAAAATTCTGTTCTTACTTTCCCAATTCTCTATTTCACTTTCCCAGTTTTTATAAATTCCAGTCAAAAAAATCACAATACATAAAAGAATAATTGGATTAACTTTTGATAAATATACATCAACTCTCCATTTGAATTTAGAATTCATTCCATCTGTTTGATGCTTTAAATTACAATTAAAAAGACAACATAATTTTAATTTGTGTGTTTCTGAGAGTATCACTGGGCTTGTTTTTTGTTTGAGTTTGTTGTTGTTCTTGTTGTTCCCTTAAGTTAGGATCTACAGTCCTATAGGCTCTGCTTTGGGTATTACTGAAATTGCTGCTCTGCGGACTAACCAATTTCACTCAATTATCAACACACAAAATCAGCTCAAATGAATTGGGAGATTAACGAACACTCTATTACTGATTCATTATTCGGTAAATCTATCACAAAAGACTAAGATTAAAAGCCTCTGTACTAAGACTGAAGAAGAAAAGCCTTCTCTACTCCTTTGTAATAGTTACTTCTTTCAGGTCTCTATAAAAATAATGAATGAATTTGTGTTTCAAGAACATCTATGTGTCACTATTAAAAGGAAAACTAAATCTATTATGTATTCATAAAATATCTCATGCAAGTTATATAACTCTAAATGAAGCCACAGATATAATAATATTATTTGTTGAAATTACAATTTGTACTCTGTGTGTTTCTTTTTTGTTTCTCATTGAAGTTTTACATCAGTGATTAAAGCAGAATGAAAATAAGATGAAAAATTGTATGTTTGACTGTATAGTACTTAGAGTTCAAAAGCACTTTCATATAAATAAATATTTAAAAGTAAATAACTGCATAACATCCCCAGCTACAAAATCAGCTTGAATTTTTTGAGTCTACTACTAAATAGTTAAAAACTATGGGACAATCCACTGTTAAATCAGTGTGTGTAAGGGGAAGGGAATTAGAAAAATAAAGTTAATCTATTACTATTTCAAAATTAGCCATCTGAAGCCTAAGGTCATTTTATATATATGTCATTGTCTATATAAAGTTTATGTCCACATTTTCTATATTTATAAACATAGCTGCAGTAGGGGATTAACAGTTTTGCAACTTCAGCTAAAGGGATTACAACAGGGCAGAGCAACGTGACATGTGAATGGGTGATTGAACTAACAGAGAAAAGACTTCATACAAGGGCATAGGGAGGGGAAAAAATAAAACAAGCAAAAATCTAACAATACCACCACCAACAACAATAAAACAGTACAATTAGGGTTTGTGGAAGAATAAGGTGGTGATAATGTCAGTAAACTTAAGTGAAGATATATGGAAAGTGAGGAACTGAAAAGTTATCAAAAGCTAAGACTATGAAAAGCTAGCCAAACACAGAACTGAGGGGCTATCATCAGTAACAGAGACGCATATGCATTCTGACACCCTGGTGATGATGTTTTCAATGGGATTTAAGAAAAAGCTGATGGAAGAAGTGCTCTATATATTCAATTTGGTATATATGTTGATATTGGGCTATTCGTTTAAATTTTCATATTCACTCACAGATAATGTAATGGTTATGATAATTTCTAATAATTATCTCTATACTTTAACCACTATGGCATTTGTGGCATAATTAATATATACCCAAAAGTACTAGGAGAAGTAAATTTCTAAGCAATAGCTATAATAAGTAAAATCAATTACTTAGGAAATTCAGGATTCATAATAATCCATTCAAATCAGCCAGGTACAGTGGCTCACACCTATAATCTCAGCACGTTAGGAGGCTGAGGCAGGTGTATCGCTTGAGCCCAGGAATTCGAGAGCAGCCTGGGCAACATGGCGAAACTGTCTCTGCAAAAAATACAAAACTCTTCTGGGTGCAGTGGCAAAAGCCTGTAGTCCCAGCTGCTCGGGAGGCTGAGGCAAGAGGACAGAGTAAGCCCGGGGATCGAGGGTGCATTAAGCCGTTATGGCGCCACTGCACACCAGCTCAAGTGACAGAATGAGACCCTGTCTGAAAACAGACAAACAACAAATAAATAATAAATAATATTTAACGAAATAAAATGGAAAAGTAAAATGCAGTCAAATAGATATTGTTTTTGAATCTGTACATGTGTATAATTGCTTAATATCATGGACATATTTGCTTCTATTTTGTATTTTTTACACTAAAATTTTTATTTAGAGATAATTTCAATTAACATAAATTTGCAAGAAATAATAGGGAGAGATTCCTTGTACCATTCACCCAGTTTCTCCAGAAACTTTGGCATAATATAGTTTTGCAAATTTCTGATATAGTATCACAACCAGAGTATTAACATTGGTATATTATAATTCGTTGATCAGAACATCACTTCTGTTTCCCTTTGATAGCCACACTCAGTTCCCTCTTAACTCACTAATTCCAATCATTAATATATTACTTATGTCTTTAATTTTTGTAATTTCAAAATGGTATAAATTGAAGTTATGGTATGTTATCTTTTGAGGTTGATGTTTGCCCCTTACCATAATTTTCTGGGGACTCTATCTAAGTTGCTTTCTGTATCGTTAGTTTATTCATTTTAGTGTTCAGTAGTATTCTGATATGGTTTGGCTGTGTCCCCACCCAAAGCTCACCTTGAATTGTAGTAATCCCCGTGTGTCAGGGGCGGGGCCAGGTGGAGATAATTAAATCATGGGGGAGGTTCCCCCATACTGTTCTCATGGTAGTGAATAAGTCTCATGAGATCTGATGGTTTTACTAACGGGCGCTCCCCTGCACAAGCTCTCTTGCCTGCTGTCATGTAAGACTTGACTTTGCTCCTCATTTGCCTTCCACCATAATTGTGAGGCCTCCCCAGCTATGTAGGCCTGTGAATCGATTAAACCTCTCTCCTTTATAAATGACCCACTCTCGGGTATGTCTTTATTAGTCGCGTGAAAACGGACTAATACATATTTCACGGCATGGATAGTGCCAGTTGGTTTAACCATTCATCTATTGCTGGACACAAGGTTGTTTCCAGTTACTGACTTAGGAATAAAGCTGCTACAAACATTCATGTACAAGTCTCTGTGTAAATTTTCATCTCTCTAGGATAAATGAGCAGGAGTATAATGGATGCCTCATGTAGTAAGCATAAATTTATTTTTTAGGTAAACACTATGCTATTATCCAGAGTGTCTGGATCATTTTTATTTCTACCAGCAATGCATGGGTGATCTAGTTTCTCTGTATCATTGTCAGCATTTGGTTTTGTTACTATTCAAATTTTAGCCATTCTGGTAGGTGTGTAGTGATATTTTGTTATGTATTTTAATTTGTATTTTCCTAATGGCCAATAATTTTGGACATATTTTCTATGGGCTATTTGCCATCAAGATACTGTCTTTCTGGGAAACACATTTTGTCAAATTTCTAATTGGATTTTTTGTTTTTTTATGGGTGTATTTGCAGAATTCTTTATATATTCTAGATGCCACTTCTATTCAAGACATGTAGTTTACAAATATTTTCTCCAAGTATTTAGGTTTATTTTATTCTCAACACAATATTTCATGGAACAAACATTTGTAACTTTGACGAAGCCTAATTTATATTTTTTTCATTTAATAGAGCTTGTCTTTGATGTCAAGTCTGTGAAACGATTGCCTAGTCTGAAATCCTGAAGAATTTTCCCTATGGCTTTTTAAATAAAACTTTTATGTCTTACATTTAAGTGCATGATCTATCATGAGTTCATTTTGGTAGAAGGTGTGAAGCTTAAGATATATTTTTTTCACCTGTGATTGTCCAGTTGCTCTAGTGTCATTGCTGAAATGCTATTTTTTCTCCACTGAATTGGCTTTGCGTCTATTTCCCTTTTTTTCCTACGAATTCCATACATTCATGATTACTGCAACTGCATAAGTCTTGAAATCAGGTTACATTTTATTCTTTTTCAAAATTTTTCAGATATTCTACTTATTACCTATCCATATATATTTTAAAGCTTTCTGTACATAAAAAATAAGTAAAAAAGTTCTCATTCGCATTTTGATAGCAAACAAATTATCTATTTGTAGAGAACTGACAACTTTACCATGTTGAGCCTTCTCATCTATGAACACAGTATATCTCTACATTCATTTTATATTATTTAATGTCATTTATCAGCATTTTATACTTTCCAGAACATAAGTCCTGTTCATGTATTTTAGATATACATTTATATATTTCTTTTTTCTTCAGTGATTGTAAATAATGTTTTATTTTTGTTGTCCATCTGTTTACTGCTAGTGTAAAGAAATATAATTTATTCTGAAACTTTATTTTCTACTTAGCTGAACTGAATAATTAATTCTAGGAGTATTTTTCTTTTTAGATTTCTTGTGATTTTTCTACATAGTCATTACCTTTTCAATTCAGGTCAGTTTGTTTGTTTGTTTGTTTGTTTCTTGAGAGGGAGTTTTGCTCTTGCTGCCCAGCCCTCAGATCAGTTTTATATTTGATGTAATTATTGACATGTTAGGGAATAAGTATGCCATTTTATTTAATTCTTGTTATTGGTTGTTTGCTTTCTGTTTTGCTTTCTTTGGTTTCTTCTTTTCTACTTTCCTGTGGAGTCCTATTTTTTAAAAATTCTGTTTTTATTTTACCTATGGCATTTTTTTCTTTTCTTTTTAACTTTTAGTTTAGGTTTGGAGGTACACGTGAAGATTTGTTATATAGGTAAACACATGTCACAGGGATTTGTTGTTCAGATTATTTCATCACCCAAGAATTAAGCCCAAAACCAAATAGTTATCTTTTCTGCCGCTTTCTCTCCTCCCACATTTCATCTTCAAGTAGACCCCAATGTCTGTCATTTCCTTCTTTTGTGTTCATAAGCTCTCATCATTTAGCTCCCACTTACTTGGTTTTCTGTTCCTGTGTTCGTTTGCTGAGGATAATAGCCTCCAATTCTATCCATGTTACTACAAAAGACATGATCTTGTTCTTTTTGTGGCAGTATAGTATTCCATTTTGTATATGTACTACATTTTTTAAAATCCATATGTCACTGATGGACATTTATTATGGGATGATTCCATGTCTTTGTTATTTTGAATAGTGCTGCAATGAACATATGCCTGCATGTGTCTTTATGGTAGTGTGATTTATATTCCTCTGGGTATATACTCAGTAATGGGATTGCTGAGTCAAATGGTAGTTCTCCTTTTAGCTCTTTGGGGAACCATCATACTGCTTTCCACAATGTTTGAACTAATTTACACTCGTCCCAACAATGTGTAAGTGTTCCCTTTTCTCCACAACCTTACCAGCATCTGTTATGTTTTGACTTTTAAGTAACAGACATTCGGACTGGTGTGAGATGGTGTCTCATGGTTTCGATTTGCATTTCTCCAATGATTAAATGATTAGTCTGTCTTTCTTTCTTTATCTCTCTCTTTCTTTCTTTCCTTCCTTCCTT
>NW_012116055.1:2244564-2245571 GCF_000951035.1 Colobus angolensis palliatus
GAGAGAGAGAGAGAGAGAGCGCTAAACTTAAGATGTTTCAAACCATCCCTTTTTTTTTTTTTTTTTAAGTAATTATTGACTACATCCTCTTTCTCCTATTCTTTCCCCAGGACTTCAGTGGCAGTAAAGTTAGATGTTTTGATATAGTCCCACAAGTCTCTCTGAATCTTTCTATTGCCCTTTTTATCAGGTTACTTTTTCTCTGTTGTTGAGATTGGGTGATATACGTTGTTTAATCTGCCAATTCAGTGTTTTCCTATTCATTTAAGAATCTCTCTTTGATTGTTCATTATGTTTTCTATCTTTGCTGAGACTTTTCAATCCTTTGCTGAGCTTTTTTAAATTTGTTTCAAGCATGCTTATACTTTTTCAGTGAAGTATTTAATGGTTACTGCTTTAAAATCTCTGCCAGATAATTCTCACACCTTTGTCATCTCAGTTTTGGAATCTTCTGTCTTTTTCTCATTCCTGCTGAGATTATTCTATTTTTTATATGTTAAGCGCTTATGCAATTAAACCTGGGTATCCATGTGTTATCAGACACTGGATTCTTTTAAAACTTTCTGTTTTAGCTGGCTTCCACTGACACCTCCTTGCTAGGGTAACTTGGCCACTGCCTTGTTACTATTGCATGTGGGATTGAAGTTCAGGTTCATCACTTGGCTTCCTTCGACCAGAGGGAGAAAGGAGATTGTCACTACTGCTGGGTGAGAGTGAGACTTTCAGCTCCCTGTGAAAATCCACACTGCCTGGGAAGTGCAGGGGTGCTCAATTACTGCTCCCTGCTGGGCTCCCTGACACTATGTAGTGAGGGGTAGACTCCTTACTGCCGGGTATTTCTGAGAGTCCCTGCTTTTCTCTAGGCCTCCTCTGATACCCCTCAGCAGAATGAGAGTGTGTGCCTCCTCAATAGCAGCCGGGGCTGAAAGTGTAGGCTCCCCATGCAGGCTTCAGAGACACCACAGGTGCAATGGAGCGTGTTACTTCTTTTTTTTTTTTTTTTTTTT
>NW_012116055.1:2247015-2265142 GCF_000951035.1 Colobus angolensis palliatus
CATCTCACATGCAGAGACATACATAGGCTCAAAATAAAGGGATGGAGGAAGATCTACCAAGCAAATGGAGAACAAAAAAAAGCAGGGGTTGCAATCTTAGTCTCTGATAAAATAGACTTTAAACCATCAAAGATCAAAAGAGACAAAGAAGGCCATTACATAAGCGTGTTACTTCTAACCTACCAAATGTATGTTCTGACTCCCTGCTTAGCCTTCTATGATGTTACCTCACTGGAAAGGCTTAGGTTGTGATGCCTGAATAAAATCTGGCATTTGCAAGAGTCTAGGTTTCCCTCCCTGCTTTCGTTGGCATGGTTGGGTTGGGGCCACAATTTTATTTATAATGTTTGGCCAGACTAGATAGGCTATTGTCTAAAACATTTCTGTCTTTCTACACTGCTTTGTCCTTGATCTTTTGTTGTGACTTTTCTGTCTATTCTCTTTGTTGCTTTCAGGTTACTGTCTTCTTTGGCAACATGTCTGAGATATGCAAACCAAGAATTCCCAGGAGACTCACCATTGTGTTGTTCCTTGGGTTCTGAGGTCCCTAGCTGTGTGCTTCTTCTTTATATTTCAGTTTTATGTATAATATCAAGGGAGTTTTAGATATTGTTAGTGGGGAGAATAGAGAAAAACATATCTACTCAATTTCTTTGAAGCAGATGTCTCTCTTTCACATTTCTAAAACTACTCAGTACTATTTTGCTCTTTTAAAAAAATTAAATTGGCTTTCTGTTCCTGTGATAGCATACTAAGAATAATGGCCTGCAGCTACATCCATGTCCCTGCAAAGAACATGATCTTGTTCCTGTTTTATGGCTACATAGTATTCCATGGTGTATATGTACCACATTTCTTTATCTAGTCTATCATTGGTGGGCATTTAGGTTGATTATAGATCTTTGTTTTTATGAATAGTGCTCAATGAACACACACAGGCATGTGTCTTTATAATAAAATTATTTATATCTCTTGGGGTATATACCCGTTAATGGGACTGCTGGGTCAAATGACCTTTCTGTCTTTAGGTCTTCAAGGAATTGCCACACTGTCTCCTGCAACGGTCGAACTAATTTACATTCCCACTGACATGCACAGGCATTCCTTTTTCTCCACAACCTTGCTGGCATCTGTTGTTTTTTGACTTTTTAATAATGGCCATTCTGACTGGTGTGAGATGGTGTCTCATCGTGGTTTTGATTTGCATTTCTCTAATTCAGTGATGTTGAGCTTCTTTTCATATGATGGTTGGCAGTAAGTACATCTTCATTTGAAAAGATAGACTGAGTAAAAATATGGTATATATAAACCATGGAATACTACTACATATACACCATGGAATACTCCATCCATACACATACTCCACGTCCACGCAAAGGACGTGATCTCGTTTGCAGGAACATGGATGGAGCTGGAGGCCATGATCCTTAGCACACTAACACAGCAACACCAAAACAAATACCACATATTCTCACTTATAAGTGGGAGCTAAATGATGAGAAGACATGTACACATAGAGGGGAACAACACACACTGAGATCTTTCAGAGAATGGAGGGTAGAAAGAGGGAGACATTAGGCAAAATAACTAATGGTACTAGGCTTAATACCTAGGTGATGAAATAATCTTTTCAACAAACCTTCATGACACAAGTTTACCTACACAACAAACCTACACTTGTACCGCTGAACTTAAGTTAAAAAAAATTGATGTTAAACATAAAATAAAAAAAATGCTCAATACTTTTATATTTCTATAAAATAATATTTTATGTTAATGAATTTTAACATAAAATCAAGCTCCAATTTCCTAGCAGTCTTTAATGTTGAATAAATTAAAATTCAGTGAAATGTTTTTATGAAATACATTTAATTTTTCCTTTGGTTTTCATTATAAAAATACTAAACTACATGTGACTACATACTAATTAATGCTAATGATTCATTTAGCAATTTTTGGAATTTACTTTCAAAGTCATAGTTTAACTTTTACATAAGCCACAACAAAGATAATATATTATAATAATGTATTTCCATATCATCATAAATCACTCATTTAATATTAGTTATTCTTCCTTTATTTTTATGCTTAATAATAAATTGACACACTTCTGGACTATCCGCATACCCCTTGTTAAACTAAATCTCTATTATTCTTTCAGTATGAGATTCTTCAAATTACTGAGCAAAACACTGTATAATAATAGGTGAATTTTATTTATTTATTTTATTTTTATGTATTCATTTTTTTGAGATACAGTCTCGCTCTGTCACCCAGGCTGGAGTGCAGTGGTGCAATCTCGGCTCACTGCAAGCTCTGCCTCCCGGATTCACACCATTCTCCTGCCTGAGCCTCCTGAATAGCTGGGACTACAGGTACCCACCATCACACCTGGCTAATTTTTTTTATTTTTAGTAGAGACGGGGTTTCACCGTGTTAGCCAGGATGGTCTCAATCTCCTGACCTTGTGATCCACCTGCCTCGCTGAGATTACAGGCATGAGCCACCATGCCCTCCGGTGAATTTTGTTTTTAATTCAGGTTAGTTCCAAGTAGACATTTTGAATCATATCTAAGTACATTATGGGTACTTTGACAGTTCAATAAATTTTGGAATAATAACTACTGGTCTTTTAATCTGGTTATTTAAGACATATGCTTTTTTTTTAACAGCTCTTAAAATAATATTTAAACCGATTACAAATATTTTAAACATATATTATTTTTCCTGTATCTTATTGGGAACTCTTCTTTTCTCTCTTCTACATAGCAGGTAATCTTCTTTGGTAATTTTGAATTTAATGTTTAATAATAAAATCAAACCCAAGAAGCTTCTAAGGATATATGGTAAACAGAAGAGTTTTTTAGAATTTAAGACTCTATTATTCCTACTGATATGTATGCAGAAAAAAATCTATAATAATGAGGCAAAAAGTAAGGAAACTGTCATAAAATATCACCAGAGGTAATAAGGAAGAATTTAAAATTATTGCAATGGCAGTTATATACCATTTTTTATCATTCTATAGAAAGAGAAGGGCATTTTGAGGAAAAAAGAATATGTGAATTAAAAGAGGAGGAAGAGATGCTAAAAATTGGAATATTAAATGCCATTAATGTTACTAACATTTCCACAAATTTAGTGTAATTATTTGGGTCATAATATTAATGTCCAGCCTTGCTGTACCAACTTCTGTAGTGCATATTATACAGTTGTTCTTTAAGAGAAATCTATATTTACATATTTCTTCTTTTTTTTTCTTGTGACCTTTCTGCTAAGACAAACCGTACATATGTTAGATTGGCAATTATTTTTAATCTGACAATATCAATTAATAAAGAAGGTGTGGGCAACAGAAATGATCATCCACTGCTGGTAAGAATGCAAAATAGGGCCGGGTGCTGTGGCTCACACCTGTAATCCCAGCACTTTGGGAGGCTAAGGTGGGCGGATCACAAGGTCAGGAGATCGAGACTCTCCTGGCTAACATGGTGAAACCCCGTCTCTACTAAAAACACAAAAAAATTAGCTGGGCGTGGTGGTGCACGCCTGTAGTCCCAGCTACTTGGGAGGCTGAGGTAGGAGAATGGCGTGAACCCAGGAGCAGAGCTTTCAGTGAGCAGAGATCACACCACTGCACTCCAACCTGAGCGACCGAGCGAGACTCCAGGAAAACAAAAACAAAAACAAAAAAAGCAAAATAGTAGTACAGCCACTTTGGAAGAAAAATGAAAGGAATGGTTGCTGAAAGGGGAAATTGACGCTGTGAAGACAGACAAGAAAAGGTGGAGAATGACAAACCATAAATTAAAAGCTTGGTGTCAAAGCCAGTGAACATTTTGGGGGGCATATGAGGAGATGCCTCAAACCTAGAAGTCAGGAAAAAATTGAGAGTTGGGTTCAGAACTTAACCATAAGCGTAGAGAGAGCTCTACAAATTTTATATTCTCTATCTAGACAAGTCTGCAATGATCAGGGCAGCACTGTGATTAGGAAAGAAAGACACCCTGCACATTAAATCAGGCCATCTGTGTTTATACACCTGAAAATCTTTAGTCTCCAGATTCCCCTGAACTTTCTGAGAATGCAGAAATGGCCAACTTCTCCTTGGTAAGGTCAGTGCTCTCTTTAGCTTGAAGGTGATGCAGATGGTTGTGGCAAGGAAGGCAACATGACCCTTTAAAGATCTGCCTCCATCTCTTATCTTGGCTGATGGGTTAATAACTTAGTGGTTCCTCCTTGCAATCCTATCTCAAAAAAATTGTGAGAGTACATGGACCTCAAGATAAAAGAGAATCTGGCTAACAACTGTGTACTGATACATGCAATATTACCACATTTTAGGAATTATTTATTAGGTAAAAAGTAACCAGGATTGTTAGCTGCAGCAGAGAATGGAAGCTAGTCATATTTTCATTAGCTAGACATGTTATCATGAGTCATCAGCCATAAAATGATGGCTTTTGGGGGCTGAAATGGCCATGCTCACTCAATCCTATCTGGTGAGTGACTCAGGCATTTATTATTATTTTTTTGTTACATTTCTGGTAAGAGAAACCACTAAATATAGTCTTTTAGGAAGATGAAATTTTTAGTTACTTAGCTCTGCTCAAAATTAAAATTTATAGAAAGCTTATTTTCATTCAGAAAACACTCAGTCACTCATCAGATCACCACTGTCCTGAGTGCAGAGAGACTATTCATCTATGCAATCTATTTTCCATGTGTCTATTTTCCATGCTGTGTTGATCAAATGTAATGTTGCTTGCAACCTCTCATTATCTCCCTAATATTTCATCAAAATTTTCATGGCCATTTCCCAACTCAGAAATAATTAATAGAGATGATTTTTCTCAAGCTTTTTCTGACAGATGAATACTTTAATATTTAATGAAAGTTAGAAATTATTTTCATTGAACATTTCAAATACATACACATATGTAAAATATACCATTTCGAAGTTATATACGGATAGCAAGATGATTTAGCTTTTTATATACCTTGTATCTCAAAGTCATGTTTTTTCTTTCCAAAGCTTATTTACAGAGCATCAGAGACATACTGAGATATATCAGGGCTCAGGCTGATATCTCTTTCTTTGGAAAAAAATGTTTTAGCTATGTATTTTGTTCCCAAGATATTAAATAGATGATAAGCTCATTGTGTTACTATTAGAAAAGACAATTTAGTTAATTGGTCAATAAGAGGATATGGTTAGTGTAATTTTCCTTAAAGGTAAGAGTGTCACACTTAAGGTCTGTTTCCCACATAGCACTTTTGTATTTAAATAAAGGTTAATAAAGAAGAGAATGAAAAGGAGATATGATGAGAATTTTTAGCAGTCTGTTTAAAATTATTTGTCATCCTGAATTACTAGTTTCTTGATTTTATTATTTTAAGACCCCTCAAAAGCATTATAGTTTATTAACTTGTGCATTGAAAATATACTCATTGCAGTGAACATTTCATTGTAAAGATATCTTTATAATAGAATTTGACCCAATCATTATATGTCTTTTTAAAATAATTTAACAAGCATTGACTTCCTAATGTGAAATGAGCCAACTAAAGTCATTTTAAAAATTCATAAGTTTCACTAGGTTGCTATCAAATTTAAGTAAGAATAATATATGATATACTGCAGCTTCATTTTTTATATTTGAAAATACAGTTAATCTCACCACAATTATAGTTCTCCACCACATTTCCCAATTGAATTGACACTTCAGGTCATCTCTGATCTTCCTTCAGAGATGGAAGTTTGCTCTTCCTTCAGAGCAAACTTGGTTTGCTAAAGAGATAAGAAGACATGCTGAAGAATTCCATCTTTTAGTGAATTTAGAAAGCTCTGAATCAAATTTACTGTGGCTTTTATTCCTTTTTCTTTTCTGTTATGAAATTAGAGAAACATCAACTGCACTAGAACAAATATGTATCCTTAGTTTAATGAGCATAGTAGCCAAAGAAGATTCCAGCTTTAATAGGTCTCAGAGGCTGGTATTTAACTTGAAAATAAAAACATCCTTAAAAAAAACTGGGAAAGAAACATCCTAGAGGAAAAAAAGTCAGTTAAAAAGACTCAGTAATTAAACTCCACTCCTGCAAGAGACATAAGAATTTTTAGTAGGACAATGCAACTGTGAAGCCCACCTACCTTTGAGACTCTACCTAAATTCCCAGATCCTTAAAAGCTAATGTGTTAAATTTAAAAATCTTAGGTGTCTAATTGAATCATTTCTCCCACTGATAATGTATTAATAGAGTGACAGAGAATGGACATCAGGATATGCCCACACAGGCTTTTTTCTGGTTGTGTGCCCTGCCTGGAGCTGGTAGAAATAAAAGAGATTCAGTCACCAGAACTAGCCCAGAAAGTAAGTTTAGCATACTTTCACGTTTGCATATTGAAAGCTTCAGAGTCATGGTAACAACATCCTGTTGTCTTTCTTTATTTCAGCTCCAGCAATGTTTGAATAAAGCAAGTACAGTATTTTTCCCTAGGAATACAGCTAAATACAGAGATGAAAGATCTTTACAATGAGAACTACAAACCATTGCACAAAGAAATCAGAGACGACACAAAAAAATGGAAAAATATTCCATGCTTATAGGTAGGAAGAATCAATATCATTAAAATGGCCATACTGCCCAAAGCAATTTGTATATTCAGTTCTACTCCCATTAAGCTACCACTGACATTCTTCACAGGACAAGAAAAAACTATTTAAAAGTTCATATGGAACAAAAAGAGGGTCTGAATAGCCAAGGCAATCCCAACCAAAAAGAACAAAGCTGGAGACATCATGCCACCCAGCTTCAAGCTATACTACAGTGCTATAATAACCAAAACAGCATGGTACTGGTACAACAGACATATAGACCAATAGAACAGAATAGAGAACCCAGAAATAAGACTGGACACCTACAGCTATCTGGTTTTCAACAAATCTGACAAAAACAAGCAATGGGGAGAGGATTCCCCATTAATAAATGGTGCTGGGATAACTGGCTAGCCATATGCAGAAGATTGAAACTGGATATCTTTCTTACACCATATACAAAAAGTAACTCAAGATGGATTAAAGACTTAAATGTAAAACCCCAAAGTATAAAAAACCCTGGAAGACAACCTAGGCAGTAGTGTTCAGGACATAGGCATAAGCAAATATTTCATCATGAAGATGCCTATTGCAACAAAAGCAAAAGATGACAAATGGGATCTAATTAAACTCAAGAGCATCTGAACAGCAAAAAACTATCAACAGAATACACAGATAAGCTACAGAATGGGAGAAAATTTTTGTAAACTATGCATCTGACAAAGGTCTAATATCCAGCATCTATAAGGATCTTAAGCAAATTTACAAAAAAACCAACCCCATTACACAGTGGGCTAAGAACATGAGCAGAAGACATACACGCAGCCAACAATCATATATTTAAAAAGTTCAACATCACTGATCATTAGAGCAATGCAAATCAAAACTACAAGATACCATCTCACAACAGTCAGAATGGCTATTATTAAAAAGTAAAAGTAAAAAAAAAAAAAAAAACACCAGATGTAGGCAAGGTTGCAGAGAAAAAGGAATACTCACACACTGTTGGTGGGAATGTAAATTAGGTTCAATCATTGTAAAGGATAGTGTGATGATTCCTGAAAGACCTAAAGACAGAAATACCATTTGACCCAGCAATCCCTTTAACTGGGTACATACACAAAGGAATATAAATAATTCTGTTATAAAGACACATGAAGGCATATGTTCATTGCAGCACTGTTCACAATAGCAATGACATGGAATCAAGCTAAATGGCCATCGATTATAGACTGGACAAAGAAAATGCGGTACATGTACATCATGGAATACTATGCAATCATCAAATGAACCAGAGGGTCATGGATGGAGCTGGAGGCCATTATCTTTAGCAAACTAACACAGGAACAGAAAACCAAATACTGCATGTTCTCACTTATAAGCGGGAGCTAAATGATGAGAACACATGGAAACACAGAGGGGAACAACACACACTGAGGCCTATTAGAGGGTGCAGAGTGGGAGGAGAGAATCAGGAAAAATAACTAATGGGATTTATACCTGGGTGATAAAATAATCTGCACAATAAACCCCCATGACACAAGTTTCCCTATGTAACAAACTTGTACATATAGCCCTGAACTTAAAATGAAAGGCTTTTTTAAAAGTACAGTATTTTTCTAAAATTAGAAGGCTCGTATGATTCATTTCTGAAAAGAGTAAATCAGCAGAAGGGCTCTACCTGGTAAATGGTCCCTGATGTGCAGGCAACAGAGGCATGCTTTACCTTTATGTGTGTGTCACATGCTACCATGTAAACTGGGTGACACAGCTTATGTTGTAAACTTTAGGAAGATCATTTAACATCTGACACTGCTTTGCCTCTTGTTTAAGTCCTAATAAATCCATTTCTATGTCTTGAGAAGTAGCTAGGGTGGGAAGGATTTATTTTGTAAATAAAGGAAGCGGAGTTTCATTACTTTTGTATATTTGGCAGTTCTACCGTTACTCCCTGGTAGGAAGTAAAACAAATTTAAAACAGTGGTAGGGAAAGATGAAGCTATTTCTTCCACTCCACCGGAGTGCACACCAGAGCCACAGGACTGCAGATTTTGCAGGGAATCATTGGCAGAAGTCAAGTGCAAGCAGCAAGGTAGCAAGAAAGATGGTTGGCAGAGGGACCTGAGTCACAGAGTTTTGCTTAAGGAAGTAATATTACTGAGCATAAATAGTGAGACTTATTTGGATGAACAGGATCAAGGAGAAGTAGTAATTGCACCAAGCAGAAGTATCTGTCTATTTCAGGGACTGCAGGATTCAGTGAAAGTAACACAATTGACCAACGTTAGTGGTGATAATTTTGAGTAAATGCAGTGGCATGTGACAATCAGAACAAGGGAAGGTCAAGTGAAGAAGAGAATTAGGGTGGGGAGAGCATAGAAAAACAACACTAAAGTTCTATGGTATTAACTAGACTTCATGAGAATGTGAAAAACTTCCTGTGGCAAAGGTTTTGCAATACATCGATTCTAGTTGTTTCCCCAAATTTCAATTACCTTTCTCAGTTAAAATCTTCTAAAGAAAAATTAATGTAATGACCTTATCTTTTTTTGATTGATAGGGATTAATTTTAGACTGTATATATGCCACAGACTTCAGGTGTTTCAGAAATGTTAAAAAAAAAAAAGTCAACTTCTGCAGCAGGGTCTGATAACAAACCTTTATGTATCTCACTCTCACTGAAAATTATCTATTTCCTATTGTTTAAAATAAGCATTTTTGTTTTTCTCCTGATTGACCAGGGACCATCAGTTATCATTTATAAAATTATGATGATTATTTGAGTACAACGAATAAACTTAAGTTCCAGCCTTTAAGTTTTGAGACTGCTCTAGTAGTTACTATAAATACGTTTTGACTTTTACTGAGCATCTAAATCATTAGATAGCATTGAGTGTCTGTATATTTTAACCCCAAATCTACAAATAATCATAGAAAATATTAATATACATATTTTGTTTTTTAGGAAGCAAATATTCAAACACATGAAGTAATTTGAAAACTGAAGATATATATGTATTTATATATATGATTATTTGGTAATAAATACAAGGTTCAAAGTATATGCATACACACACACACACACACACGGAAGTTTCTTATATTTGCCTCAAATTTTTACTTTGCTTTGACAGTGAAAATCTAGCTGAACCCAGTTTGCACGTGGCTCTCCATTTTCTTCAACTCTCCATTTCATCTGGACTTAGCTAAGCCATTTTAGCTGTCAATGATAGGAAAGGAGTTATATGTGAATAATTCATTAGGCTGAGTGGGGAAAGATTCCAGTTTTGAAACAGTGCTTCTGTTACCTAATACAGGATTTCATGTCAGCTGCCCACCTACACAGGCATTTGTTCAATCTGGTTATAGCCAGTTTTATTAAAGAGCTTTTTTAAAAATAAAACTAGCCCACTTCTTTACATGTTTGAATTTCCTTTATAATTACTCTACTGAGAAAATTGTTGTGCAATTCTATTACTTTGCAGAACTTTCTCGCAAATTATGTGGTGGAAACAATTTGCTTTAATCTTTCAGTCTAAGGCTGTATAGCACATGTCATAGTGTGTGTCCTGTGAGAAGACTAATATGTACCAAGTATCATGAGCTCATTTTCTCATTTGCCTTGTCAGCTATTCTAATTGAATAATTTTATTCACATCACTTTTCTCTTTTCTTTTTGACATACATGAACAAAAATTAACTTCTGGATTTATTTAATTTTAAAATTAGATGTCAGAATGCCTTTTCCAAGATCAGTAAGCCCTGTCCTCACTTCAAGGCACATGTTCTTTTACCACTCAGAAAGAGAGCCACCAACCTGTTCTTAAAAATATCTCATTAAAAAGCCTGTCATCCTACAACATACTCTGGACACTCTGAATTTTTTATCTTATATTTCTTAAAATTCTGGGTTCCTTAACCTATTGTAGGTTTACTCAGCTTTTGTACTCTTGATCTTTTGGGTCAGATAATTCTTCCATATAGGGGGCTGTCTTGTGCATGATAAACTATTAACAGCAGCCCAGACCTCTGCCCTCTAGATGCCAGTAGCATCTGCTTTCCCCCAAAGTTATGACAAACAAAAATTTCCTCCAGAAATCATCAAACGTTCTTTGGCTAGGCAACCCCTCCCAGGCTAGCTAAGAACCACTAGTTCTAGTTATATGGATTATAAAGCATTTATCTTCTTGTCTAGATCAATAGATACGTGTTTTTTTTTGTACCTGTGTTCTTCTTCAATCTGTATTTTATTTTTAATGTAAAAATAGCATTGCAATTTTAAAATGAATAGAGGATTATATGTTATACATGTTTTGTGACCTATTTTTCCAGAATGAATTATATAATTAAACAGTGTTTATTTAGAAGCACATATTATTAGACTCTATCTCAGAACAGCCTTTGAGAAGAAAATACCTATGAAAACAATGCATTGTTTCAATCATTCAGTCACTGAAATTATTATTTGTTATAAGTTAACCATAAAATAGATACTATAATAGGTCCTTATATTCAAAGCTAGAATAAATATTGTTTATGACCCAATGGAGAGTATTCAGTGTCTTAAAATATTAACATAAGAAAAATATAATGTGAAATGTGACCACATATTAAGTAATACAACTAATCTAAGTGAGTCTGGAAAGTGTTGCCAGAGAATTGCCAATTGGCACTTCACCTGAGGTATAACAAACACGAGAACCTGGCAATCAAAGAATTTGAGACTTTCTGAGATGGAGAAGTCAATGCTTGAAGATGATGATTATGATGAAGAAAGCTACCCACATTAGTTGTTGAATTTGTGCTGAGAAGTTTTCCAAGCACTTTCAGAGTCATTATATCTCACTTTGCACTTTCCAATTAACCTTTCTATTTAGATCTCATCATTCAACAACTCTTTGAAGGAATTTTTCTTATTGTGATCTTAGAAATGCAGATAGCCTGGTATAGGGAGGTAAGTAATTTGGCAGAAGCCATGCAGCTTAAGTTGTATAGTTAGATATCACTCCCAAATATGACGGCCTCCTGGGTCAAGATCCCTAAACCTTACACTTTATTATATTATGTTGCTACATTAAAATACTTTATAAAAGAAGTGAACAAAGTTCACAATTTCTGGAGCAAAGAGGGTAGTTAAGACAAAAGGAGTAAGGTCTATGAGGTAAAGAGATGATTCAAAATAGCCTTGAAATGTAACATAACCAGGGACCAGATCATGAAAAGCCAAGTTAGAGAGACTGGACATCCCAAAGGCATGGGAAAACTAAAATCACATTTTAATCCATGGAATTTACATAATTAGCTTAATTTTTTAAGGTCTACTTTGTTTGAAGAAAGAACTGCTTAAAGAGGGGTGAGAGGTTAAGTTGGAAAGCAGAGATCTGGACGAGAAATGAATGTAACATCTTTGGGTGAGGGAAGTCGATTTGGAGAACAATTGAATACTGAATACACTTGAAATTTAGTTGAGACATTTAATTGGCAGATATTGCACATCGACTTTCCCAGAAAGCCAATTTTAAGATGACAAGGAGCTTTAGGAAAGTAATTAGAAAGCATTATTGAGAATGATTAACACCTGTGGGGTAAGAGAAAGCGGTAGGATTGGGCAGAGAGTAAAGTTAGTCTGCAGTTCCACATCAGGAAAGGATTTAGTTGTAACTGAGTTGGCCATTCAGAGTTGTCCTGGGCTGGACACAAAGTGCCAAGTCTTCGGATCTACCCACATGGAGTAGTCACCGGATGAAGGTTGCCCATGGCAGAAGGCAGTAAGCATAGGGAGGTCTTTTCAGCTGGGAGCAATCCCTGAAGAGAGATGACAGCTGATGACTGACCGCTGGCAGCACTTCTTGCTACTAGGTCTTTAAGCCCTGAAGAGCTCTCTGGATGGTGCATCATAATGTCCAGAATAGAAGGCCTCCTGAAAAGGTTGGAAGGTGATGGTAAAGAGGTATGAAGGATTACGTCCAGGTTAATGAGTAGAGAAATAGATGGCATGGACCTTCCAAATAGTCAGATAATCATCAAGAATGATCAGGTATGTAGAGAAAGGTAACCAATTCAATTTTGGACAGGTTTGAAATTGAAGGACCCATAAGGTGAAACATTTCAGTTGCCACCAACATACATGAGTCTAAAATTTAGAAGAGAAACACGATAAAGAGTTGCCATTCATCAATACAGGAATATAATTGACCACATGGCCTGAATCAAATTACCCAGGGAGAATATTTGAGAGAGAAAATGGTGTCCAAAAATGCAATCCTAGCACAGTTTCATTTGATGTTATTTACTTTCAAATCAAGGATATAAATTAATCTCTTGAGTTTATTTTATTTATGTGTTATTCACAATCCATTACAGGAAAAAAGAGGTTATTATTCCTCAAAAATATCATACAATTATCTAAGAAAGAATAGATAGTAAATAAATAAAATACAAAATATATCCATGAAACACTTTTAAGTAGTCAAAATGGGGAGAGAACACTATCATGGTGTTATAGATTATATACAGAGATTTTGGTGTAGACGGAAAGAACATTGTAGTTCATGTCCGGTAACTGCATCTACAGACGTTCCAGACAGGATAGCTATGTTTTGGGTCTTGATTTCTGGTGATTATCTGAAAATTGTTAAAAATCATAGGTGAATTATTTCTGTTTTGTATTTTTTTCTAAATACTTGTTCCATTTCATCTACTTTTTTGGTTACCTACTTATTTTGAAATAGCATTGTGTCAGACAAAATATTGTGTTCTCTAAAGCAGTTTGGGGTAAGATAAAGCTTTAAAAATTATATCATACATTTTGCCATTTTCTCTTTGGTTTCTTTGTTCCTAAATATTTTCTATGCTTATTTTTCTTTTTGCATGTCTCAATAGACCTTTTAAAATGGAAGCTTCTGTACTGGATTTTATAATTGCTTCTGATTAATATAGCATCCCATTAAGCTTATTAAGTTTGCTCATTTCTTCTCACTAAAATTATTCAGTTGTCAAACAAATAATGATAAGGTTGAGGGGCCATTTTATTATGAAAGTTTGAAAATCATTATTCAAATATACAGACATCAGCTGTTATGTACTGGAGGATAATTTAAATGAAGACCACTATTTTTATTTTTTAAATTTACTTTTATCCTTGGCAATGTATGTTTTGTATTTTAAAGTAGAACTTCTGTGAAAATCTCTCAATATATTGCAGAAAAAATTTATATGTTTTCCATAGTTAGACTTGTATTGATCATATATGCAGTGACACTTCATTGAAATCTTAGTTACTTAAAGATTAGGTCAGTAATTTTTATAATTTAGGGAATTTTAATATTTACATCAAATATTTTTTGGCTGAATTAAACAAATTGTCATTGCATGCTGATAATAAGCGTGAAAATTAATTGTTTAGTGGTAACCTAAAGGCCACAAAATAAAATGACAGGTTTTTCAGGAAGTTAATATCCAAGTAGAAGGTACAGATAGGAACAAAACACTATAATTCAAAATAAGAGCATCATGATTAAAACTACACTGTAAAATCGACAGGTTTTTTTTTTCTTTTTCTTTTGAGGCATCAAATAACTCATTCTATAACATATGAGCTCTTGGTTATGAGGGAAAGTGAGAATAGAAAGAACACCTAAAGGTAAGTGTTGTGAGTCAGGATGAGTTTTTCCATAAGAGTAAACTAATTCACAAGCCTGAAGGTTAGAAAACCTGGAAAATTATTTTAGTCACATTGCTTGTGTTTGAGGCCACAGTTCCCCAGTCAGGTAGGTCAAGGAGGAGAAGAAAGCTAATGCCAATGTAAGAGCAGCTAGACAAATGAGGTGACACTTTTGCAAGGGATACAGCCTACGGGAAAATTTGGAAAGACCTATGAGAGTGATTAGAAAACAGGGATAAGGAAAAGGTGATACTGAATTAATGTCAATAGTTTTGAATTTTGAATTGGAAATAACTAGAGTTTAAAAGTGTTCTTAACTCTGATATTATTTAAAATATTAGCTAAGAAGACTGCCTCCAAATTAGACTACTTTTCCTAATATTCATTGATAGAGTATATGTCAATGTATACAAATGCATCTAAATGTATACATATATATAATAAAATAATTAGCTAAGCATCCTCCAGCCCCTACTACAAAATAGAATATAATGAAGTCCATTGAAAAGATCCATGTGCTCCTCATTGGTCTAAATTTTGTTCATCATTCCCGTCTTCGTATACATACACACCCATCCACACATACACACACACGCACATAAATACACACGTGTGTTATGTATATGTATTCATATTTACATATACATATATATAACACCATACTAACAATTTGATATTTCAAACTAGTCTTTAAAAAACTGTATATATATATATATATATATGTATACTTTTGCTACATTTAAGAGTAGCATGAAACACCATATTGTCAGTTTTCTATCTGAAGTTTATAAAAATGGTATTATGCAATCAAGCACTATGTAACTCTTTAAACTGCCATTTACTTTTACCACATATATAAGAAGTTAAAAACACTATAGTTTATTTTGCTGTTTTGATTCTTTTCTTTCCTTTTTTTTTTTTTTGAGATGGAGTCTCGCTCTGTTGCCCAGGCTGGAGTGCAGTGGCACAATCTTGGCTCACTGCAACATCTGCCTCCTGGGTTCAAGCGACTCCTGCCTCAGACTCCCAAGTAGCTGGGATTACATGTACATGCCATTAATACAGGTAGAGCACAGAGGATTTGGGGCAGTGAAATTTTTTGTTGTCATGATGTAATAGTGGACACATACTATTATAGATTTGCCCAAACCCATAGAATGTAAACGAGGAAACCCTAATGAAAATTAGCAAATCTGGGTGACAGAGATGTGTTAATGTAGGGTCATCAGTTGTAACAAATATATCACTTTGGAGGGGGAAGTTGATAATGGGGAAGGTTGTGTATGTGTGGGGTTGGAGGTATATTGGAAATACCTGTAGTTTCCTCTTAATTTTGCTGTGAAACTAAAACTGCCCTAAAAAATATATTAAATGAAAAGAAAGCAGAATGAACATATATTCAATTTTAACTCATATTTCATGAGAGCCACAGAACATTCTATAATACAGAACTATCATAATTTATGCAAACATATATCTACTAATGTTCTTTCACTCTTGTGTCCAGTTTTATGCTATAATAAACAATACTTCATTTTTTAAAGAAGAGTAAGGCTGTGACCAAGTGATGTGCTGATGCTGGGTTACAGTGGCTCACAAAAGCCAATTGTTAAATTTTCATAAATTTTGCAAGCTTTTTATACACAAAGTTATTACCAAAAATTAAATTATACAAACTTACACTTAAATTATGTTGAAACCAAAGTTATTAATACCATAAAGCTCATGATTTCCTAATTACTTTAGTATATTTTACAAATCTAGGCTTTTGAATTTTTTTACATATATTGCCATATCTTCCCATTTTTGTTGTTCATTATGTCATGCTGACAGTGTGATATAAGGAATATTGGAAATATTTAAATGGTGAAAATCACGTTCACTTTTGCATACATAAACTGTGGAATTTAAAAATCAATCAAATAGTTTCTCATAGGGTATAGGAACAGGAACATGAGTGCTAGAAATAGAAGGGGATCATTTCACTTTATATCTTTGCCTATTTTTTCTTTGTTTTAAACTAAGTAAATAATAACGAGACCATAAAGTTCAAAACTGCTAGAAGCTGAAACTTTTGAAACACGGAAAACAAATCCTATGAAAAGCATAAATATTTAGGTCAGTTAGATAAGATATTCAACATTCTAAATATTTTTATATAAGCCAAATATATTGGTATTGAGAGAAACATTGTATAAGATCTTTAATAAAGTATAGGAAACCAGACCAAATGTCCCATAGATCAAATGTTTACTTATTTATCTTTTAAAATAAACATAGAAATTGGCCCTCCTAGTCTTAAAAGTTGAGAAAGTTACATTTGTCTTATGTAGAACTCAGATTCTGTTCTCAGCAAACCAACCATCGGGTTTCCCAAATTGTGTCAACTAACTGAAACTTACCAGATCACTATGTCTGGACAATGAGATGCCACACCCCTCACCCATCATGATTGCCTAACTGACCACCCGCTTCCTGTTGACCAACTCCTCTTTCTTACCATTCCCAAATTCCTATTTTCTTGCATGTAGTTACCTTTCTTCCCTGCTATTATAAACTGATTTTAATTGATAAGGGAGATGGACTCAAGACTGATCGCCTAGCTTCTTGACTGTAGCACGCAAATAAAGCCTTTTTCTCTGGCAATAGTCATTGTCTCGGTGATTAGCTTTCTGTGTGGCAAGCAGAAGGACCTAGGTGGAACCCCTGGCCTTTCAGTAACACATTTTGGTTCCCTGACCAGGATGGATTCCTTGTGGCTTGGCTGCTGCAGACTGGGAGAGTTTTGAAGCTCTCCTAGGTGGCTGCCCCAACTGTTTTGGCTGGAGGTGGGTCTCAGTCTTTCTCACTCTGGCCCCATCACTGCCAGCCCCAGCTGCATTCCTTATTACCTATGAAGAACAGCCTTTGTAATTTGGCATCTGTATCCAGATAGGTGAGTGTCCTTTCTGGGCCCAGATAGTAAGATCTCCTCCCAATTTGGGGGAATTTTTCAAGGAATTTCCATTTGACGGTTGAACAAGCCCAACTGACAGAGAAGAATCACCCAGATTGTGTCAGTTTGGACACCCTTGGGGCCTTGTTTGTAATTGTGTGTATGTACAGGCAATTGTCTTTTGTGGGTACCAGACAGCAAAACCAGCTTCTCTTATTTGACAAATTTCTAAGGTATTTTTATTTGCAGATTGATGAAGCAGGTTCTTATCCTCACCTTCATAACTCTTGACAATCAATGTCTATAGAACTGTCATGCAGCACAGCTCCCAAATTATGCTGTTAGTGAGTGTAGGTAGAGACAGCAAGGAAAATTGTCAAGCTTTACAATATTTTTGTGTGTGTACTGATTGAGCACTTAATAAAAAATGTGACTTGTACATACAGGTGTATAATTTCTTTACTGTTCAGTTATAAATATTTCTCAGTTAAATAGTTTTAAAATATCCAGCTCATAAAATTTTAATAAGACAAAATCAGATAATGTGTCTAGGTCCTAACACATTCATAGTGTATGTAATTAAGCCTTGTCCTTTCCCACTTGGTACTATACATTAAATACTTGGGGTGCACTCACATTACTTAGGAATAAATAATGACATGTTAAGTATGTTGAGATACTTACAATATGAAGTATCAAGCAGATAATGCTATAATCAAAGTGAAAATAGAGTGTGATGAAATCTTTGAACACATTTTCTTTTGAAAATAGGGTGTGAGGGGCGGAGCAAGATGGCCGAATAGGAACAGCTCCAGTCTCCAACTCCCAGCGCGAAGGGCACAGAAGACCGGTGATTTCCGCATTTTGAACTGAGGTACTGGGGTCATCTCACTAGTGAGTGCCGGACAATCGGTGCTGGTCAGCTGTTGC
>NW_012116055.1:2265658-2266097 GCF_000951035.1 Colobus angolensis palliatus
CTTTCCCACTTGGTACTATACATTAAATACTTGGGGTGCACTCACATTACTTAGGAATAAATAATGACATGTTACAATACTTGTTGAGATACTTACAATATGAAGTATCAAGCAGATAATGCTATAATCAAAGTGAAAATAGAGTGTGATGAAATCTTTGACCACGTTTTCTTTTGAAAATAGGGTGTGAGGGGCAGAGCAAGATGGCCGAATAGGAACAGCTCCAGTCTCCAACTCCCAGCGCGAAGGGCACAGAAGACCAGTGATTTCTGCATTTTCAACTGAGGTACTGGGGTCATCTCACTAGTGAGTCCCGGACAATCGGTGCTGGTCAGCTGTTGCAACCCGACCAGCCAGAGCTGAAGCAGGGCGAGGCATCGCCTCACCTGGGAAGCGCAAGGGGGAAGGGAATCCCTTTTCCTAACCAGGGGAACTGAGA
>NW_012116055.1:2269515-2290618 GCF_000951035.1 Colobus angolensis palliatus
GATCAAATGTTAGTTCTACTTTTAGTTCTTCAAGGAATCTCCAGACTGTTTTTCATAGTGGTTATACTAGTTTACATTCCCACCAGCAGTGTAGACGTGTTTCCTTTTCCCTGCATTTACCTCAACATCTATTATTTTTTGATTTTTTATTATGGTCATTATTGCAGGAGTAAGGTGACATCACACTGTGGTTTTGATTTGCATTTCCCTGATCATTACTGATATTAAGCATTTTTTTTCATATGTTTGTTGGTCATTTGTATAACTTTTTTTGAGAATTGTCTATTCATTTCCTTAGCCTACTTTTTGATAGGATTTTTTTCTTGATAATTTGTTTGAGTTTGTTGTAGATTCTGGATATTAATCCTTTGTCAGATGTATAGATTATGAAGATTTTCTTTAACTCTGTGGGTTGTCTGTTTACTCTGCTGCCTGCTCACTTTACTGTGCAGAAGCTCTTTTGTTTAATTAAGTCCTACCTATCTTTGTTTTTGTTGCATTTGCTTTTGGTATCTTGGTCATGAAGTCTCTGCCTAAGCCAATGTCTAGAAGGGTTTTTCAATGTTATCATCTAGAATTTTTATGGTTTTAGGTCTTACATGTAAGTCCTTGATTCATCTTGAGTTGATTTTTGTATAAGGTGAGGGTGAGAGATAAGGATCCAATTTCATTCTTCTACATGTGGCTGGCCAAATATCCTGGCACCATTTGTTGAATAAAGTATCCTTTCCCCGCTTTATGTTTTTGTTTACTTTGGCGAAGATCAGTTGGCTGTAAGTATTTGACTTTATTTCTGGGTTCTCTGCTCTGTTCCACTAATGTATGTGCGTATTTTTATACCAGTACCATGCTGTTTTGGTGACTATGGCCTTATACTATAGTTTGAAGTCAGGTAATTTGATGTCTCCCAATTTGTTCTTTTTGCTTAGTCTTGGTTTGGCTATGCAGACTCTTTTTGGTTTCATATGTATTTTAGGATTGCTTTTTTTAGTTCTGTAAAGAATGATGGTGGTATTTTGATTGGAATTGCATTGAATTTGAAGATTGCTTTTGGCAATCTTCAAATTGCCATTTTTACAATATTGATTCTACCCATCCATGACCATGGGATGTGTTTCCATTTGTTTGTGTCATCTATGATTTCTTTCAGCAGTATTTTGTAGTTTTCATGTAGAGGTCTTTCATCTCCTTGGTTAGGTATGTTCCTAAGTATTTTATTTATTTATTTATTTGCAGTTATTGTAAAAGGGGTTGAGTTCTTGATTTGATTCTCAGCTTGGTCACTGTTCGTGTACAGTAGAGCTACTGATTTTTATACATTAATTTTGTATCCTGAAATTTTGTTTAATTCGTTTATCAGTTCTAAGAGCTTTCTGGAGGAGTCTTTAGGGTTCTCTAGGTATATACGTCAGCAAACAGCAACAGTTTGACTTCCTCTTTACCAATTTGGATGTCCTTTATTTCTTTCTTTTGTCTGATTGCCCTAGCTAGGACTTCCAATACTATGTTGAATAGAAGTGGTGACAGTGGGCATCCTTGTCTTTTTTCAGTTCTCAGAGGGAATGCTTTCAACTTTTCCCCATAAATTTGCATTTATTTTATGATCAGTATTATGTTGGCAGTGTGTTTGTCATTGATGGCTTTTATTATATTATGTCCCCTGTATGCCAGTTGTGCTGAGGGTTTTAATCATAAAGTGATGCTGGATTTTGTCAAATGGTTTTTCTGCATCTATTGAGATGATTTTGTGATTTTTGTTTTTAATTCTGTTTATGTGGTGTATCACATTTATTGTCTTGTGCATGTTAAACTATCCCTGCGTTCCTAGTATGAATCCCACTTTACCATGGTGGATTATCTTTTTGGAATGCTATTGGAGTCAGTTAGCTAGTATTTTATTAATTATTTTTAAATAAAATTGATAGACCATTAGCAAGATTAACCAAGAAAAGAGAGAAGATCCAAATACACTCAATTGGAAATGGAATGGGAGCTATTACAACTGATACCATAGAAATACAAAAGATTGTTCAAGGCTACTTGAACACCTTTACATGGATAAACTAGAATACCTAGAGCAGATGGATCAAGTCCTGGAAATATACAACCCTCCTAGCTTAAATCAGGAAGAATTACAAACACTCAACAGACAAATAACAACCAGTGAGATTGAAACAGTAATAAATATATTACCCACAAAAAAGTTCAGATCAGATGGATTCACAGCTTAATTATATCAGACATTCAAAGAAGAATTGTTACCAATCCTATTGACACTATTCCACAAGACAGAGAAAGTAAGAATTCTCCCTAAATCATTGTATGATACCAGTATCACCCTAATACCAAAACCAGGAAAGGACATAACAGCAACAACAACAGGAAACAAAGCTACACACCAAAACTAAATTTTTCATGCTTTTTTTTTATCTTTAAATTTTATTTTAATAGATTCAAGGTGTACAAGTGCAGTTTTATTATATGGATATATTGCATAACAGTAAAGTCTGGGCTTGTAGTGTATTCATCAACTGAATAGTGAACATTGTCCCTAGTTGGCAATTTTTCAAACATCACCGTCTCTCAACCTCCCATCTTTTGGAGTACTCAGTGTTTATTAGTCATCCTCTGTATGTCCATATGTATCCATTGTTTATTTCCTACTTATAAGTGATAACAGGCAATATTTGATTTCCTGTTTCTGAGTTATTTCAGTTGGGATAATGGCTTCAGTAGTATTGGTATCAAACACATTACATTGTTTTTATCCAGTCATCCATCAATGGACACTTAGATTGATTCAATAATTACTATTGTGAATGGTGCTGCAATAATCACGTGAGTGCAGATGTCTTTTTGATGTAATGACTTATTGTCCTTTGGATAGATACCCCGTAGTGGGATTGCTGGATTGAATGGTGGTTCTATTTTTAGTTCTTTCAGGAATCTCTATATTGTTTTCCACAGAAGCTGCACTAATTTTCCCTCCCACCAGTAGTGTATAAATGTTCCCTTTTTTCCAGATCCTTGCCAACATCTATTGTTTTTTGACTTTTAAGTAATAGCCATTCTGGCAGGTCTAAGATGGTATTTCATTATGTTTTAATTTGCATTTATTTTATGATTAGTGATGTTGAGCATTTTCTCAAATGCTTGTGGGGCTGATTGTATGTCTTCTTTTGATACATTTATATTCTGCTCACTTTTTAATGATGTTATTTGATTTTTTTCTTGTTGGGTTGTTTGCGTTCTTAGTATATCCTGGATATAGTCCTTTGCCACATGCATAGTTGCAAACATTTTCTCTAATTTGTTAGGTTGTATGTTTATAATTATTTTTATTTTTGCTATGCAGAAACTTTTTAGTTTAATTGTCACACTTTTCTATTTTTGTTTTTGCTGCATTTGCTTTTGAGGTTTTAGTCATACATTCTTTGCCTAAGCAAATGTCCTAAACAATTTTTCTTTTTTTTTAGTATTTTATAGATTTTTTAGTTTCTTTAAATTTTTGTAAGTTTTTTAAAGTTTGAGGTCTTACATTTAAGATGTAATCCATCTTGAGTTTTTTCGTGTATATGGTAAGAGATATGGGTTTAGTTTTATTCTTCTGCATATGACTATCCAATTTTTCCAACATCATTATTGAATAGACTGTCACCAGTCTAAATTGAATAGACTTTCACCAGTCTAAATTTTTGCTAATTTGGTCAAAGATCATTTGGTTGTAGGTTTGTGGCTGTATTTCTGGTTTCTCTATTTTGCTCCATTAATCTATGTGTCTATGTTTAATACCAGTACCATACTGTTTTTGTTACTACAGGCTTGCAGTATAATTTGTTATGTAATGCGATGCTTACAGCTTTTTTCTTTTTGCTTAGGATTGACTTGGCTATTGAAGCCCTCTTTTGTGGCCTTATGAATTTTAGGATTGTATTTATTCCAATTCCATGAAAAAAATGACTTTGGTAATTTGACAGAAAGAAGAATTGATACCAATACTATTGAAACTATTTTTAAAAATTAGGAGGAGAGATTCCCTGCTAAGTTATTTTAGGAAACCAGTATCACCCCTAAACTCAGGGAAGGATGTCACAAGAAAAGTCTCTCTGTTGTTTGTCCCAACTGTTATATCTTATTCCAGTCTGCTGTGGCCCGTATTTATGTCTTTGATGCTTTTGGCAAAGGTCACCCAAGCCCTGACAATGCTCTGAGATGGGGTAAACAGACAAGCCATTGTACTAGCCCCTTGGGGACTAGACAAGGTGAAAATGAACAATCACATTTATGTAAGAATAAAAATCTTAGTTGTTCCCTTTGGTGCTAGAAGTCTACTCCAGGAGTTTGGGCTGCCATACTGATGTCCACTGCCAACATAGGGATGGAGGGAAGGCAAGTGAGTAATCCAAAATGCCATTGATGGCAGCGGCTGCCATTCTCATGCCGGGGGTTATGGGGGGTGCGTGTGGCGCGGGTGTACCAGCAGCTGCAGACCTAGGCCTCCTGCTCCACAGAGCACACAGAAGCTGGGGACAAGCAGAAGTCCAACCCCTTCTGAATTGGTGGGGCAGGAGCTCCCCGGGTGGAGATAAGGCTACCCTCTCAGGTGGAGGACCCAAGCATCTCTGAAGCCTGCACACTCGGAGGCCCAGGAAGTCCTTCCTCTTACCCCTGACCCCATGCAGACTCAGTGGTGGTCTACTTCCACTTCCTGGCCTCCCTGCTTTCCCGGCAGCCTGCTCCAATCTCAGAGGGGCTTGGGCCTGAGCCTCGGGGTCATGAATGGCCGTGGGAGGCAGACAGATTCCTGGGCAGAAGGAGGCAGGTACCCAGTAACGCCCCTCCTTCAGAAGGCTAGGGAGGGCCTGAAAGCTGTGGCCCACATTGCGAGTCCCCCAGACAGGCATAGGGACTTGAGGTGCGTTCTCTATGCCCCCATGCCCACCCCCAGCCGCCCACAGACCAATTGGCAGGGACTTCCTCCCCTCTGAGGTCCATAAGAGCTCAAGGCTTAGCCAGTGCAGAGGGCAGAGGACTGAGATGGCAGGATGACCAGCTGCAGAGAGGAACTACCCTCTCTGCTGAGAGCCTCAGAGCCCTGCAGGACATCCCAGTGACCTGCCCGTGGAGAGGAACCATCCTCTCCAGGGCCTCGTATCTGCTGAGAGCTGAACACTCCATGACAGGACCTGCCTACAGAGAGGAGCTAACCACTGTGGTTTTCCTCTGGACTGTTGTTACACTCAATAAAGCTCCTTTTCATCTTGTTCACCTTCCACTTGTCTGCGTACCTCATTCTTCCTGACCACAGGACAAGAACTCGAGCAAAGGTACCACCAGCCACAGAGCTTTCTGGGAAGAAAATCGACACCCTGAAGATCCCATAACCCCATGACACTCTCTTACCACAAAGGAGCACCTTCCTTTTTCATACAATCATTCCCTGGTTGTTTTAAGTTTTGGTTGATTCCAAAATTCTGTAAAAATTGATTCTTTCAGGTTTTTGCCAGCTTGTCAATTGCTTTTGTGGTGGAAAAAGCCCTGGTGTTACCTATTCCACTATTTTTGGTGATGTCACTCTCCTAAGTTTTCTTTTAAGTGGCGGAAAAAATGTAGCAAAAAAAGTTAAATGTCAGTCTTTTAGGTCGTTTGTCTTCGTGCTTAGAACAAAGCAATACAAACCGTTCCTATGTTTTCACATTTGTAGAAATTTTCCTGTCTGCAAGGATAATGGCTTTATCTAATTGTCACGATGTGTAAATGCCTCTTATCTTCCCTAGGCTCTGCTGTTTTATTTTCCACTCTATTATCCATGCTGAGCATAACATACAGGAAATTCTCTTCTCTTCCCTGAGTCTGGGTAGTAAGCTCATTGAGTCATGATTGACATCTATGACTCCATATTCTTGATTTCTGGGGGTTGGTGACCATAAGCCATGACTTCAATTTAGATGGCTAAATATTGTCATTATTCAGATGACATATTGCAATACCCTTTTACAAATAATGGAGACAATGTTAAGAAAATTGATTGTGACCACACACTTGATTCCTTTTTGTCAACTCAATTTTATTAATACTAAAGTTAAAATGTTGATTTACTTCTTTATGATTATCTCTCACTGTGTATATGTGTTGTGTGTTTGTGTGTGTCTGTTTGTGTGTTTTCCTCCATTAGCATTCGCAGTTTCAGTGGTTGAGAGGATATGGTTAATTATTCACCACAAATGATGTTTTGTCTGGGAGGCAATGAGAAATAGAGAGGAAATTACATTTGATAACCAATGCAAATAGAGTTAGCTATATTCAAGTGTAGGTATAATAAAGTCATGTAGTCTTAAGTGTAGCCGTTAGTGATGGAGACATTAGTAAGATCAAGCGTTTCTTAACCAGATGAAGCCACTTTCACTGACTGTTCTCCATCATTATGTAGTTATTTTTTAACAGGTTATTTGGGGGTTTTGGTACCTAACAATTGTTTGAGTCTTAATTGTTGACATTGACCTATCTAGGAGTAGCATAGACTTAGAATACAGAGTTGTCTTTTTAATTCCTGATTATTGTCTATGTTTCCTCTGGCTTGCCACTTGGATGGCAGGCTAAACATTTAACTATAGAAGAAAGCTAACTTGTACATGAGACATAGATTATTTACCTATGGGATGTTTTGCTATTCTAATATTCTAGTGGTGAGCATTAGTGGATGGTATCAGATTAATGGACTCAAATTTGATTCCTCTTTATATTATTTCATACTCTGTGTAGACCCAAGATAATATGGCAATCTCTTTTTATGTGGGTAGAGGTTTAGGGGTGGATATAAATCCTAAAGTCATTGATCATCGCTCATATCTAGTTAGCATGTGATGAGTTTGCAATACGTAAGTTAGAAATTTGAGGACCTAGTGAGAACCCAGAAAAGAAACAAATATAAAAACACTCTTTTAAAGCTACAGATATGGAATCACTAATACAAGTGGTTGGGGAATTATTCGTTATTTAAGCTTTTTAAAGCATTTTGAAGTGGAGACAAAAATTGGACAATATTGAGCAAGTATATGAAGGCATTGTTAACTAGATCAAAAATTACATAGTTATTGCATAATAATTACATAGTTATTACAGGAAAAATATGTCTGGGTTATAAATAAAGGGAAAAGAAAAATGAATACAAACAAGCCCTCATCTCCAATAAACAGTGCCAACTTTACACCTAGTAGAAAAGGGAACAAATTAAGAAGTTTATGAAATTAAGCATTTCACCTTAGTTATCTAGAAAAGAGTGTGGATTGAAGAGTGGAAAACATTAACACTAGAGAAATATACATTTTAGACTGCAAAATGTTTCTACTATTTTTGAAGCTAGTAAAAGTTGCTGAATTCTAAAATTAAAGATCTTAGAATAAAATTTTTTTTGGTAGGGGTACTGTGTCTATCTTCACTGGAACCCTGCTAACTAAAGTGTCTTCAAAAATCTTAATAACAGCTTTAGTTCAGGATTTTAATTTGATGTTTACCACTGGAAAAAATATGAGCACAGTGGAAAAACTGTACAAAAGACGTTTTGAATTTGAAGACATTTTGAAACAACAGGCAGGCAGTAACAAAAGTCAGTATCTGTTCATCGGAGAGAGAAAGGAAATGGCATCAAAAAGTCCAGATTTCATGCAGCATTAAAATGTCTAAAAGAGGGTTCAAAGGAAAAAATAGAAATTATGAGATTTTATGTTTGTGGCCTGAGGAAAATTAGACACATAAGGAGTTGACAAAGTGAGGGGGGGCGGTCATCATTGCAATTTTTAGAAATTTCAAGAAGTCAAGAATGTGCGGGATATTATATTATCTATAAAGGTATAGGCAGATTTTCCCTCAAATTTATTAATCATATTACCATCAATCTCTTGGTGAGTAACTTTTCACAATTACATTGAAATTCTTTTTTTTTTTTTTTTGCAATTGCAATAGACTAAAATCTCAGTGAGACTCAATGCAAGAAAATGTGTATTTTTTTCCAAGTTTTTCACTACTACCCCTTACCCACTAGTAACTCTGAGTCTTTTTTTTTTTTTTTGCCATTTTTTAATAACAGTGAGCAATGTGTGTCTGGCTTATACTACATGTCAAGATATTTCCTTTTTTTCTTTTTCCTAGGGTAATTATCATAAGGTCTGAAATTTTCCTTGCACATTTATAATTTTGTGAGCTATAATAATCCTATTTGCATTAACTCTGGCCTCATTACATATTGTGACATATTAAAGGTTCTGAATTGAGTTGTAAATCTTAAGCCAAAAATTACCAATAAAACTGCTAAGTAACCCTGTTTCTACACAGGTATCTATCTGAGATCCTGTGGCTGACAGGCATCAGAATTAAGAAAATGGGTTGGAAAGAAATACAGACTTTCATATCTTTTGGCTTTAACTTGCAAGGACAAGGCTAATTCTTTTTGAACTTCAATGTCTCCCTAGGTATTTGATAATAGAAAGGGGATCCTATTGACCAAATTCTATCAGGTTTATACCACTGATTTGTTTCATTACATCATATCTGGGGAGCTCTGTTGAGCAATTTGGCTGGGCATAATCTGAAATGAGTAATAGAAGAGGAAATGTAGCTCCAGCCCACAGAGAAGTTTGGTCTTTAAGGTAATTTAATTGATATAATAGATTTGAGTTTTCTCGGGCCAACGTTGTACTGCTCAATAATGGTCATAAAGGAAGTGCATTTCATTTAGAAGTGGTCTCATAAAAGTGAGAGCAAACCTGAATTACATATTTATACTCTGTTTCTTCAAGGAGAGAACCTCAGCGTTGACAGCAACCTAAACTGCTAAGCTCAATGGGTTTAGATAACCAAGTGTGGAAATTATTAAGAGGCACCCTATCCTCCTCATGCTCATAATTCTGGGAGGAGTTATTTGCTTTCAGAGAAAAGTATTAGAGTTTCTGGTCTCTCTCCCCATCTCACATAATCAGATGCAGTTATACTGATCTGACTGATGGGATTGGAAATAAGGTCTAGGAATATAAAATTGAAGTTCTTTTCTTCTCTTTTTAGGATAGACTACTTCAGGATAGAGATGTTATCTTCTCTCTTTCTCTGATTTTTATGAAATAGGACCATTGGGTTAGAGTTCCTGGATGAATTTTAATACACAGCTCAGGAAACCTATCTATAGTTGACTCAGTACTCAGCAAATGTGAGGATTAGGTAGCAGTTCTCTCAGCAGAACAGATTAGGGTCTGCTGGAAGACTCTACCACCTGTCAGTACCATGGGTTTGAGCTCTAAGGCTATGATAATTTAAGACGTGGCTATAATTACATATTCAACAACTGTTTCCGGAATAAAGCTGATAACCAACCTCCATCTGTTTGACACTTGTATGTATGTCATTTTTTTCTGTAGTTGGTAATATGAATGAATATTATTTGTGATTACGTATTCAAGTATACATTTATTTTTGCCTTCCACTGTCCCTTCAAATTTCACTCCATATGAATCATCTGCCTCATCCCTCAGTGAAAATAACAGCAACCTTCATGGATTTTCTGTTAATGTTTATGTATTTGACACCTGTATGGTCACTTCAACCCAGTGGGTATTTATGAGCAGAAACCTACTATTAGTTCAGCAATTTGAGTCTTTAACATTATACATATTTTGAAGCTATGACACCCTTTTCCCCTCGGTCAGTACTCGCGGAGCTTTCTGCAATAGTCCACATGACTTTTTGCATCATAGCTATGTTATCTATGTAATGCTTACAGATTTAAGAACTTGGAATCCAGAATTCTCCAAATTAGTACTTTAGACTGAGTTATCTTCATTTACAGAGGGAATAAGAGTTAACTAGGCTACAATCACTATAGACACATCAATGAGGATCCTGTGATCTTCAGAGAACATAGCAGTTTTCCTGAACACACTGAAAGACAGAGCAATAGAATGGTTTTACCTAAAATCTAAGCATTCCAGTACTCCCTTCATAAATACTGCCATATCAGCAAGCCACCTTGACTGTTATTTATTTATATTTTGTAAGTCAAAGTAAGTCTTTCATCAAAGTAAATTAATCTAGAAAGGCAACTTTATTTACTATTATAAATGAAAAATCAGCATACTTTTGTATTTTACAGTTGGTGTCTGTGCAGTGTGTGTAATTCCTTTCTATTTTGAGGGTATTCTTCTCAGTGTGAGTTCTGATGGTAGAGGGAATATACCTTCTATGAGAGAAATTGGAAATACTTCTCCAGCCCTCAAGCAGCTTGCTGATCAAGGTACCTACATTGGATTTTCAAATCTGGAACTAGTTCTTGAGAGGTGAATTTATTTTGTTTGAGGCAGTGGCAATGACAGCAGCCAATTTCTTAGAGCAGCAGTGGCAGAACTGCGAGCAATAGGAGTTGGAATCTAAGGCTGGGGGTGGCCGTGTCATACACTGTGGTAGGTGGCTCAGCAGCTGCAGCAACAACAGCAGAATCCTCATGACTCTGTCTCATCTTGGCTGTGTGAATAATTCTATATGACTAGCTTGCTGTATTCTTGCAATATTTTTTCTAAAATAATTTCTTCAAACTCTTAAAATTCATTGATTTTCCCAATTATTTTTGATAAAAGTCTTTTCTATATTAATAACCAAAGTACATTTTTGTTGCACACAACTAAGGCCCTTGAATGACATTTGTACAATACAAAATGTTTACAAAGGCAAATACAATAAAAACAATCATTATATGTCATCTGAAAGTGTTAGGCCATATTTGGATGATACCCATATAATTCTTTGGAGAAAATTCATTCTTAATATCTTCACAAAGCAGTTTGGAAATTAAAGCTACTTCTATTAGGAATAGAGATAGGAGGGATTTGGAGAGAAGAAAATGGTAATTAATGAACTGAAAGCAGAAATTTGAGAACAGATAAGATTTAACAAAAAGTTAATCCAAAGGTTAGAGTTTTATTGGATACAATAACATAGATCTTGTAGGTTCTGAGATCCAAAAAATTATATTTAACATTCTTGGATGGTCAAGTGTATTCTGGGAAAAGTCCTGAACATCTGGATATAGCCATCTATTTAGACAGGTAAGAGTATAAGGAAAGAGAGTAGGACTGAAGATGGGCTCTGTGAAATCAAGAATGGGAGACAGTCTTGCTCTGTCACCCAAGCTGGAGTGCAGTGGTACAATATGGGCTCACTGCGAACTCCACCTCCCAGGTTCAAGTGATTTCGTGCCTCAGCCTCCCAAATAGCTGGGATTATAGGCGTGTACCACCATGTGCGGGTATATTTTTTGATTTTTAATAGCAGCAGAGTATCGTCATGCTGGCCAGGCTGGTCTCAAACTCCCGAGCTCAGGCAATCTGCCCACCTCGGCCTCCCAATATGCTGGGATTACAGGCATGAGACACCATGTCTGGCCATTCTCCACATATCCTGAACCCTTAATTTATTCTCTCGGATATGCCTTCCTATTTTTTTAAATTTTCAAACTTTATTCTAATTGACAAATAATTTCATGTATTGTATATTTTTGAGGTACAATATTTTTTGACAAATGTTTATATTGTGGAATGATTAAATCCATTACCTTACATGCTTATGTTGTTTTTTGGTGAAAATATTTAAAATCTGTTCTTTCAGCAATATTGAAATATATAATGTATTATTTATCATAGTCATAATTCTGTGCAATATTTAAGTTTGTTTCTCCTATCTAACAAAATTTTGTGTCCTTCAATTGATGCCTTTGCCTTCCCCATCCATCCTCCCTATCACCAGCCTCCGGTAACCACCATTCTACTCTCCACTTCTATGAGTTTAACTTTTTCAGATTCTGCATGTAAGTGAGGTCATGTGGTATCTATCTTTCTGTGCCAGGCTTATGTGACTTGACATAATGTCCTCCAGGTTCATCCATGTTATTTCGAATGACAGAATCTTCTTTTTTAAAGGCTGAATAGTATTTCATTGTGTATATATTATATATATACACAATCTCTATCTCTCTCTATATGTAATATATATATTATATATAGATATATATTATATACATTATATATACACAGTCTCTATCTCTATCTATCTATCTATCTATCTATCTATCTATCTATCTATTTTTCCACTGTTTTCAAGATTTTTTCTCCTTCATTTACAAAGGGCATGCACACAATAGTCAGAAGTGGCTTTGTTTGTGCTTTTTTTGTAATAGAAATATAAGAGTATATTTCCAAGGTCAGGAAAAGGGTAAGCAAAAGGTTTCATAAGAAGAACAAAAAACACACTATGGTAGTCACACATAATTTCACCTAGACAAATAGCTTACCTACACACGTAATTTGCCTACTGTATCATTTCTAAATTCTTGGTTTATTTAACCATTTTATTTTTCCAATTATTGATTCAAATCATATAAAATTATTGCATTTAATCAAAATTATTTTGGGTTGAATATTGACACTTAGACTGACACAATAATTCAATTTAAAACCCATATGCTAAGAAACATGCTGGTAATTTTAATAATGAAAAAATCCGTTGCCTAGAAATTCTAATACTAATTATAGAAATATATTTTGAACCAATGGCTTTGTAGAATAATATGCTTGAGGAATATGTACCCATATGAAACTCAATAATATTTGAATGGAGAACTTAAAAATATTATTATGTTAACAGGTTGAGTGGAATTTTTTCTACTGTTCTGGATTTGTGGCTGAAACACAAAGGGGGAACATATTTTTACATTTTCAAGGAAACAACTAGCTGCCAGGATTTCACAAAGAGCTTTTGCTAAGCCGTATCTGATTCAACCTGACTACCCTACAAATCTCCTTGTGTATACATGTTGGACAAGAGCTAACGGAAAGATAGTTGACCTGTTATTTTTGTGGTGAAAGGTTTTCCAGGAAAAAAGGAAGATGATATCACCTGCCGCCTTCCAAAATTCAAGTGAGAGGGAATACTCACAAAAATTGGAAGGGAATATCTGAAAGAGAAGTAGAGTGACATTTCTTTTCTGGGCTGGGCATCTAATCAGACATTACATATGCTCATTTTTGTGTGTTTTACCTAAACAGATAAAGGAAAATTGGAGAGAAGTGGGCTTAGAGAAGAAGTAGCAGTGGAATACCCCATAGTTTCATACTTTGGTTTGTCAACAATCTGTGAAATTCTTATAGATTTAGTGTTTACCATGGAAGATTATTAGTTATTTTGTAGAAACTTTCAAAAATAATGTTGTACGATGGACCATCAATCCTAGTCTGAGGGAAGAGGTAAGAGACTGATTTTAAGCCAGAATTTCCATAGCAGATAACTGCAACAAATAATTATTTCAAGGCAATGGGAAGAACCCACATACAAATGTTCCTTTACAGATGATGAGATTACACTCTGATAAACCCATTATAAATTCAAAATATAATAAGTAAAAAATTCATTTGTTGGAGTTAACCTACTGAATATTATAGCTTCACCCGACTTACCTTACACATGCTCAGAGCACTTATGTTAGCCTCCAGTTCAATAAAATAACCAACACAAACCCTGTTTACAATAAAGTGTTAAATATATCATATACTTTATTGAATACTATACTAAACGTGAAAAACAGAATGGTTGAATGAATACTTGAAGTTTGGTTTCTATAGAATGTATATCACTTTTACACCATCGTAAACTCAAAAAATTGTAAGGCTAACCATCATAAGTCAGGGACTGACTGCATGTGCAAAAACAACAGTCAGTACCTGAATACCTGAGATATGGCTTCTGTGGCCATGACCTCCATGGCTACAAACAGTGTATTGTAAATGTTCAAACAAAATACAAGAAAAAGAGAAAACTAACCTAATACTACTTAACACAGTTAATGAGGAGATATTTGCTCTTTTCTTCTCTCTATTCAGTACTGGAAAATCTTTAAGACCTGGAAGATATGGTGGTGGGTAAGGAGTAGAACATGTTCCAGTCCCTATTCCCAAATCATCAAACCACACACTAATCCTGTACTGAGAGAGAGGAGAACTTTGAATTTGCATTGAGATGAAAGATTAAAAGTTTGCTAAGTTTTAGTAATTGGAAAAGAGTGACACATTGTAAGACCTGCCCAAGCTGTTGCTAGGAGATAGGAAAAGGGAATTTGACAGAACATAGCTAAAAACAGTTATTGGAGAAAATAAATCTGTTACATATTTTTGTACTTAAGGATAGTGAGGTTCTTCATTAAAATCATATTAGTAAAAAAGTAATGAATAATAGATTATTGAATAATGATTAAGTAATTGAACTTATGATTTTCTTTATCAGGGTACAAAGCAAAAGATAGAATGAAAGGTTTGCAGAGTATTTTTGAGACTTATGTTTTGACTGGTGTGCTGGAAAGAAATCCTTTTTGAAGAGTTAATAGCTTTATAAGGATCCTTTGCTCAGATCAAACAGATCTTCATGACAAAAGGTATGTTCACCTCACCAAAAGCAAACTAGCCAAGATGACAAGGAAGATAAAAGAAATATTTGCTTCAAAATACATCAAGTCCTTGCTTTGCAGAGTACAGATTGAAAAAAAAGGCAAAAATTCAGTAAGTTGCTTTGACGTTGTACAAAAGATTACAGAAAATGGTAGGATTCTTTCTTAATCTTCCTCCTAATTCACTTAAACCACAATGACTTCTCTCATGGATAATGGCAACTATGAACTATCCATGTAATGTGTTTATGTGTGTGTGTGTTTGTGTATGTGTGTGTGTGTATGTGCATGTTTGTGTCTTTCTGGCATAAAATGTTTTGATTCCATAGCTTTCATACATTTTTCTTCTTAAAGACATTGTTTGTCTTTTGATTATATTATATGAACTTGACTGGAGCTCCTAATGTGTTTCATTATGTTTTTACCAGAAGGAGTCACGCCCTGAATGTACTAATTAAAGTTAAAACAATTTTATGTATTTTGACTTTTGGAGTTTTTTAGATACCAAGACATTCATAACTACAATAAACATCAGCAATAATTTATAAAATCCAGTACAGTTTTCTTGTTTCTTGACAATAATACAAAAGAATATTATTTGAGAGAATTTACAAATTCCCTTTCACGATAATGAACTCAAAGGTTTAGGGATGTCACATCAATAACCTAATGTTATTTTTAAAAACCTGTCTCCTCCAAATACATTTTGTCAAATGCAATTTCTAATATGTATGTATAATTTTTAAAAAATTTAATTGTAGTTAAATTTATAGTATTAAATTTGTATTTTGCTACCTTTTCTCCCCAGAACAAGGATAGCTGTTATTATTATTTATCATAATCCTATTTTTCATTAAAAAATACCAATTTGTCAGTTAATTAAAAGTACGTTTATTCAATTGTATTGGTATGTGTATTCATCTCCAAATAAATATGACAAGTGAATGTGAGCTTGGGAAGTAAATGTAACTGAAGGGTTTGTCTTCAAGATTAGGCTGACTATAATTTTTATTACTATATTGAATTATAGTATTTAAAAATAAGCAAATTTATTCTTCTTTCAGTAAAATGTATTGTTCTTCTGTAGCTAGTAGCCAGTACTTTCATTTTCACCCTAATCCTAAATAAGCCCATTGACATCTAAATACAGTGGACACATCTAATACATGAAAATTTAGAATATTTGGACTTGGGAATTGAAGAAATTTATCAGTAATTATGATGTCTTATTCAGTTGTGACCTGATGGTTTTGTTTCGTATAATTTATCATGTTTAACTCAGGTAGTGGTATCTTAACTTTTCAAATGTCATTGAAAATATTCTATGGATTTAAAGGATTCAATGGATTTTTCTGAAATTTAACCTTTAAAGTTAACCTTTAAAAAATGAAGTGGTATAAATCTGTAAACATACAGGTAGGAATACTTGATTATTTACCTTTTTAAATTATTCATCAAATAAAAAGTAAATGGCTATATAGACTGAGAAAGATTGAGATTTTATATTTGTACATGTGTGTATTTATGCAAACATATGTAAAATAAAATGTGGATCTGCTTTCAATGTATCTTTTTTATCTTGTAATAGTTGCAATAACTCTCTAATTATTTCTGGGCTGAATATATTACTTTGCTCAAGGGCCTAGATTATTTTTCATGAACACATTATCTAGCCATCACTCTTGAGCAGATAATTATTCTAAGAAGTTAAATTAACAGAAAATTTCATACAAGAAAATTGAAGTTGAAAATTTCCTTTCCTCATGAAATCTCATTCGGTGTTTAAAAATTCTCTTTTTCTTATGAGAAATTGAAGAGGAAGATACCTCCTAATATCTAGGCTTATAATGTATACAGTACTGTTCCTCATAGGTGGGTCCCTACTTTCCTCTGCAATGTAATTTTTAAAATGTTTGAAAATAAAACAATAAAATTACATATTATAATTGTGAGTTCTATTCACAGAAAGATAAAAGGTACTGCAGAAGTCTCACATGCTTGTTACTAAAGACGCTCCTTTCCTTTGAGCCTGTCAACCCAGATGACACAATAGTTTACCAGTAATCTGTTGCGATTGAACTAAGAATTTCCCTTTCTGTGTTACTGTATTCCTGTTCCCCACCAGTGAACAACCACATACAAATACCTTGTGCATCAAGGAAACATATTCAACTTCAGTCTTTGAGGAGTTGAGGTGACAGAGTAGGATGAGTTTGAATATGTTGGATTAGGGCTGAGTGTGATGAAGCAAGTTTCAAGTTTTTGGGAAGCTTAAAGGAGTTTCTCTATCAAACTGGCAAGTGAAGTGGGAAGGAAAGGAAGGACAGCTGTGATTACATGCCTCTATGGGACAAGATGGAGGACTTCGTTTTCTTATTCTTACAACAGAACCATCTTTCGAATACTTAAGTTTTCTTTGAGGATGCATAACACTCTCTTCATCTGGGAGAAGAGAGGCAGCATCATTCATCTCAGTATATGATGGTTAAATATGACATTTCGATGTCATTTCCATATCCTACTAACATCATTGCTTCAATTACATTTTCTGTATCTGTGGACCCTAAAGATGGCACAGTCTGACAACCTTTTGTCTCTCTTTTTTTTTTTTTTTTTTTTTATACTTTAAGTTCTAGGGTACATGTGCATAACGTGCAGGTTTGTTACATATGTATACTTGTGCCATGTTGGTGTGCTGCACCTATCAACTCGTCTGACAACTTTTTAAATTGTTCCCTTTCCTCAACTGTTCTGACATTTAATACATGAAGGATCATATCATATATCATGAAGACTTAGCTGATTTTTAAAAAGAGCCCTCATTTCATGGTTGCTATATTTTTCTTTTTCCTAGATACTTATACTTTGATATTTCACTCTTATTTTCTTGGTAAAAATAATGTTACTTCTAAGAAACTGGAATATTAGTATGTAGACTTCTGTATGGCACATTATTGCACAAATTGTATCTAACTCGAGAAAGAGTAGCTATGGCAGAAAAACACAGATAATACTTTGATACCTTGGGCTTTCCTTAAAAAAAAAAAAGCAAACTCCTAGATTACTTTAAAAAGGCAAGCCTACATTAGGTACTTTGTCCGTTTTTGTGAATTTTGCAGTTAATACTGCAAATAAGCATTATCTAATAGGAAAAATTCTAAAATGTATTATCTTTCTGAACAAAAGAGAGAAAAACAGGAAAATAAAAAATCTGTCGTAAACTTTGAATCTAAAATAGCTCTTTACAGAAGAGTGTGCCTTAAGCCCCATAGTAAAAAAACTGGAGGTAGCACTGCTTTGATATTGACTTATGAGTCTTAGAATGAGCCCGGACGCTGTGGCTCACGCCTATAATATGAGCACTTTGGGAGGCCAAGGTGAGCAGATCATGAGGTCAGGAAATCGAGACTATCCTGGCAAACATGGTGAAATCCCATCTCTACCCAAAATATACAAATTAGCTAGGTTTGGTGGTGCGTGCCTGTAGTCCCAGCTACTTGGGAGGCTGAAGCAGGAGAATCGCTTGAACCCAGGAGGCGGAGTTTGCAGTGAGCCGAGATCGCACCACTGCACTCCAGCCTGGCAACAGAGCAAGACTCCATTTCAAAAAAATAAAAAAAGAATGAGAGAAAACCAGAAGTGTCTATAGGTCTTAAGGAAAAAAATCCATGAAGAAATTTGGTGTTTAGATTGAGAGAAGAAATACGAGATAGCAATAACTGAAAAATAATATAAATGGAAAGAATTGGCTGTGATGTTTGTTTAAAAATGTAAACAGTGAGATTTAAATATAAAGAATACAAAGAATAAACAATATAAAACTGAAAAGAGTAGGAATCAAAACACTATAATAATATAATTTGAAAGTATGATTTTACAATATAAAGAGGTATATAATTAATGAGATTATATTCGATCAATTTATCTGTGTAAGCTTTTTCATTGGATGGTCATAAATAGACTTATATCCCAAACTGGTTAATATGATAATCATTAGTGGTTTGACAGAGATTCTAATCAGTTACTTTTACCCATATTTCCATACTCTAATCATTCCAAAGAAACACCACTGTTTTTATGTTCTCCTTTGTATTTTCTACAGATAAATTTTCTATATATTTGCCTTTGCTTTATTAATTTTGCTTTTACATTTCTCTGAAATATCACTGAAATAAACTATAAAGATCTGCATTTTTATTTCTGTTAAAACATGTTTCTAGTCATAAGCTATAAATGAAGTTGGAACTGTTGTAGGATTGGGCAGAGAAGAGGAGTGATACTTTGGAAATGGCTATCTGGTCAAGCTACAAGTTATGATAGACGCAAAGACCTGAATTAAAGACAAATGTTGGAGATAACTGGCAAAAGTGTTTCGACCCTCCAAAGCTCTACTTTTTTTCAAGTATAGGAAGTGCTGACAATTGTTAACATCCTATAAACCCCACTAAACAAATGTACCTCACTAATACTTCTTTCTCTTTCTTAGGTCTACTATGTAACATTTTATGTCTCCTCTTTTGTTTCCTGCTAGATCAGGTGATATCCAATGTCCCACTTTCCAAATTCATCTGTTCTGTCTCATAACTTCAGCGGCAGACCTTTTCCACAAGCCCTTACTTGCTAAGCCTATTTTTTCCCTTGGGAGTTGGGTTTTATTTCTCCTTTGTTCTGAGCCCCACAGCTCAGGAAAACCCTGAATATTCCCACTTCATAGCCTCTCAGAACTGTAGATAAAAAATTAACCTCATCTTTTTAAGAATGATTATCAAGTCTCCTCCTACAAAGTAGTTAATAATGTTCCAGGTAACTGATAAACTACAGGATTTCAGGAAGTTGAGGGAAAGCATGAAGAAATTGAAAGGATCACGAAGATAACAAGTCTCAGAAACACTGTGGTTCAGTGGTGACACATTCCCTTCCAGAAAAATAAATAAATAAATAAAAACATAGAAAATAAAATACATATGTTGGCACTGAAGACTGAGAAATCTATCTATAAGAAGAAACCCAGGGAGATAAGCAGATAGCATAATTTGATGGCATTAACTCACACAGAGAAATGGATCAATGCCCCGTTTATTTGAGAATTGGAGATAAGAGGGCGGAGTGATTCCGGCAACAACAAGGGAATCTTGGTTTTGTGTAGTAAGCTGTAATGGTGGCTTAAGACATAGGAAATAATGGTTTTAGACATTGTAAGGCAATATACAGATGGAACGGGAGTGTAATTTTATTTTTTAAATGCATTCTTACGAAAATTTCCTAAAATTGTACATGTTTTAAAAACATGCATGATTTTAACATTTATATACCAACTACTGACTTCATACCAAACCTAATAAAAAGTACATTTTCTTTTTCTTCTTCTTTTTTTTTTTTTTTTTGTCATGGGCAATCTAAGAGTCAGAAGCTTAGATTATTTAAAGATTAATTGCTCTATATTCTAAGCTGGAAAGGGGGAATTATACCATTCTAGGAGCAACAATCTCTACTCCTTAATTGTATTAATGATGAGAGTACTGGATAACCTACTGACTTCTTGCATCACACCCATGCACTTGTATGCATTTCACTATGTCTCAGCACTGGAAGGGTCAAAACTCATTTTCTAGAAGACCTGACATCAGGCTCCAGTTTAGGTGTCTCCTTCCACAAGCACATCACAAAAAGGAAAGTTGAAAAGTGTGATGTCTCTGGCTTAGAAGGCTGTTCATCGCTCCAGTGAGCACCTCACCAGCCTCCCTACTCTGGAGCTCTATCCAGCCCAGGACAGGGTGGAAGCTTTCTGAGCTTCCTACCCTTTCCAGTCCCTTAGCATTCCACAGATTTGTAAGTAACCTATTTCCAGTACTAAATCTCATATGAAGGCAGATCTGAGAAACAAGTTAGCACTAAACTCTCCTTTAATCCTATCTTCATTTGTTTGTTTTTTGAGATGGAGTCTCACTTTGTTGCCCAGGCTGGAATGCAGTGGTACAATCTTGGGTCACTGCAATCTCTGCCTCCTGGGTACAAATAATTCTCCTGCCTCAGCCTCCTAAGCAGCTGGGATTACAGGCGTGTGACATCACACCCTGCTAATTTTTGTATTTTTAGTAGAGTCAGGGTTTCGCCATGTTGGTCAGCCTGGTGTTGCACTCCTGTTTTCATGTGATCCACCCGCCTTGGCCTCCCGAAGTGCTATGATTACAGGCGTGAGCCACCATGCCCGGCCTCCTTTAATCCTGTCTTTGCACTTATTTTCAATTTTGCAAAACTTAATGTTTCATATATTTGAACCACCAATAAATAATTCCTATTGGTGGTTCTAATATATATTTCCAATTTTTTCCTTTAAAATAATTCAGGATTTTAGATTATCTCTTTATGTGTAACTATTAGTAATATTTTGGCTCTCCATGGTGGAAAAACAAAACCTTTTCTTTGGCTTTAGCTAGATAAAAATAATAGTTTTGAGATATACTTTTCCCAGTATCTTTTCAATCTCTACATTTTCTATGTAAATATCCTACTTAATATTTCTCTCTTCTGATTTTTTTTCTGTTAATGGGAACAGCAAACAATTAGAACTTGGACAGACTTGAAGATTAGCAGTGTTTTATGATTAGCAATACTTTTTTTTTTTTTTTT
>NW_012116055.1:2290858-2305142 GCF_000951035.1 Colobus angolensis palliatus
ATTACAGGCATGAGCCACTGTGCCCAGCCAATCAGCAATACTTTTATTACAAGTGTTTATCAGCAGTTTCTTGGCCTCTACTCACTAGATGTTGATTCAGTTGACTTCCTTGCCATTCCAGACCCCCAACCAACTCAGTCTTGACAAGCAGACTATCTCCAGACACCATGAAATGTCCCCAGGGGACAAAACTCTTGGTTAAAAACTACTGCTTTCGATATAATATTGTCTTATATCACAGACTCAGCCACTCCAGCTATATGTATGCATTTAATACAGAACTATATATTATTTTCTTATTCATATCCAACATAGTCTGTAATTTCAAGTATGCACAGATCATTGGAAAACATTGAGTCTTCTCTTTAGAAGACTATGTAATTTTTTAATGGCTGTATTCCTGCATTTAATCTAGTTAGGATTAGAAGTGGGGAATTGTTTTACAAAGGAAGAAGGAAGGATATATTTTAAAAGATTTTTATAACTTCCTGGATTTTTCTAGGCTACTGAGATAATGTAATTGTAAATATTAACCCAAATATATGAGTCTGACACTCATCCAAATATATTGCCTTAATCAATATTGTTTTCATGTGAGTGAATTTTTCTCTTCTTTGAATTATTTTTCAGGGCTGATCGTCGAATTAATTCCCAAAAGTATATATTGTATTGCCTGAAAAAAACAAAAAGTGACTCAGAATCCAGTGTTTCACTCTACCCTGTAACTGCTACTTGACCTTAAAACAATTCATTTAGCAATTTTACCCTTCAGTTTTCTTATGAATCTCCAGGTATAAAATAAAGTTTCAATATTTGCTTCTCACCTCAGGGAAATACTTTAAGATTCTGAAAGTGACTCAGAAATGCCTTGCAGTATTCAAGCCAATCATGCCTGACTGGAAGAGTGAGTTACACCCTAAAGGACATCAAATATTTAATTTTGATAAAACTACAACCAAGGCAAAGTTGGTGGTAGCAGGTGATTTACTTTAGATAAACGCTAAATCCCTAGCCTTTGGCAACATATTCAGTACACTGAATTTGCTCTCAGATTTTGCTCAATGTACACATGACAACTTGTAGTGGTACCTTCAAGTTATCTTATTTCCAGTTCACTTGGCCATACATATATTATTAAACTTTAATTTCCATTGTCTCATCTTATATTTATAACATCACAGTTGGTGATGTTTTATATAAGAGAAGTATTTTAATATCCTAGTATCTATCAGTGTAATTCAACACATCCTTGAGTTTCTGGAGTTCATTCTGTGGTTCAATGATCCAGCAAGCTTTTATTAAGCCAATACTCTGCAGAAAGATCTCTGAGGTAAAAAATATATCAAGTCATGGTCTGTAACCTGAAATTAACATACCCTTCAAATTATTGAGAAATCGATGCATTTACATATGTTTCTATTACAGTAATATGTAATATGCATTTTAAAGAAAAATTGTGGGAAATGTTGGATAAGTGGTACAGTTTATGTTGAAGCACTTTAGAGAACTCAGATCTGGAACTTTCATTCACTATTAATATGCTTAGCATTCCATGAGAGATGCCTGAAAGTATATTCATTATGGATTTTTAAAAAACTGATTTTATTTTCTTTCTTTATGTAGGAAACTAATTTTTGCATGTATTCATACCCTGCTTATTAACATTTTTTCTCCATAAGCCTTTAACATTTAAATTACTCTGGCATTACTCAGTCCATTGTAGCTAAAATGCAGTTAGAGTTTCATTAACTTAGTTTTACATTTAACCCAAATGTCCATCTGTGACAGACTGGATTAAGAAAATGTGGCACATATACACCATGGAATACTATGCAGCCATCAAAAAGGATGAGTTTGCGTCCTTTGTAGGGACATGGATGCAGCTGGAAACCATCATTCTTAGCCAACTATCACAAGAAGAGAAAACCAAACACCGCATGTTCTCACTCATAGGTGGGAACTGAACAATGAGATCACTTGGACTCGGGAAGGGGAACATCACACACTGGGCTTATCATGGGTAGGGGGGAGGGGGGAGGGATTGCATTGGGGAGTTATACCTGATATAAATGATGAATTGATGGGTGCTGACGAGTTGATGGGTGCAGCAAACCAACATGGCACAAGTATACATATGTAACAAACCTGCACGTTGTGCACATGTACCCTAGAACTTAAAGTATAATAAAAATAAAAAAAAATCTGTTTAATATAAAAAAGGAATTTAAACATTTTATAAGTGTGTATTATTAAATGTTTAGCCGTTGTTTAATTTGGTGAAAATTTATGTTCTCTATTATCTATCTTTTATGATGTTCCCAATACGTTTACTTTTCTTTTAAGATGAAGAAGGAATACATGCAGAAATGAAACAAATAATGTTTTACCTCCTCTAAAAAACTCCCTGCACCCTTCCACAAACACACACACACACCTGCAGCAGATATAAAACATATAATTAAGGAATTGCTAACTTTGACATAATATATAAAGCAGAAACAAGGAAACTACAACATAAGTATAAGAAGCTTATAAGAATTAGGAGAAAATTAGAGAGGCTTATTAGGGTGAACATGAAATTTATTATCAGAACTGGTCACGTTAGAGACTAAAAAAGGATGCTATTAATAATTGCATTAGTACAATAGGTTTAAAACCTACTGACAAACACCACTCCTTCTTGCCATTGACTATGATGATTTAATGAAAAATTCTTTTAAAAGGTTCAAATTTGCTAGGATCTTAATTGTCTTATATTCTATAGATTTGAAGTTTTCTTGGTAATATTGTTTTCTGTTAATCGACTCTTTGTTCTAGTGTTGAAAGTTTGTTATTGGGGTGCAAATGGCTTTGCAATGTAATTTATTTTTTCACAGTTGCTGACTCAATTATCATGCTAATTAGTACCCTGTCCCACACACATATATACATACACACACTATAGATAATTCTAGGGTCTTATTTTAAATATTAAAATGATAATATTTATTTCAACTTTAATCTATTGTTTTATTATTAGCAAATTTGATCCAGCATGTTAGAAACTATTTAATGGAAGACTCGACTTAAAGCATAAATTTTCTCACAAATCTGGTGCCTACAATATTGCCAGGAATAAACAATAAGTTTTGAAACTTTTTGACTTCCCACTTAAAGTTGTGCAAACCCGGTAATTAGTTGGGCAAATTCCAAAAATGTATACTGTGTGTGTGTACATATCTATTTATACATATAAGTACATCTATTACTTGTATATCATATATAAGTACATGTATACTTAAGTATTACATGCTATAACTTAAGTAACTATAGTTTAAATATCTATATTTATGCATTGCTATTGTTATAATATAAATTAAGTATATTTAGTTATATTATAATCTTTTAGAACTAAGTTTTTCCTCGTCCTAAAAATTCTGTGATTTTAGATAATTGTAGGTAAGAACTTTCTTGATCTGGCTGCTAAATTAACTATGTATCTTCTTACGATTTTACTCTCTCTCTCTCTTATTCCCATTTGTTACTCCCTGAGTAGGTCCCAGCCAACTTAAATCAGTTAAAGAAGTGAAATTCTAACTTGATCCTCTCAAGATAATTTAAGTAAGTCAGTACTCTATAAAATATGGGAAAACATTACCTAGTCTTTAAACTTGTGTACTACATTTCTTCTCATACCACATTGACTGATCAAGCTAAAAAAAAACGGAACTTCAGAGTAAATCCATCAAGAGTATGGAGATACATTGTTCTTTTCTAGTGGATGATTTGAGCTATCTATCAAAATGTCTCCAGGCCAAGCTAGAGAAATTTAGTATAAAACCTTGAATGTTAAGAATGTTATTCATCACATTTTAAAAAGAGTTTTCTGGGGTAAAGTAGTATATGTTTCACCTCTCTGGGAGAATTTCCTCAATTAGCTTTAAAACACAAGTGAGAATTTTATAGTTAATATTTCTAGATGTTTGCAAAGAATATTTACCTAAAATTGCTAGTAGGAAGGTTGGTATACATTTGTTCCCTTTTCCATTTAAATTGAACTAATGTTAATTTTATACCATATCACAGCTCAGATCATGTGCAGCCTCCTCTTTCCCTATCCACATTGCCATTTCTAATTATTTTCCCCAGTTTTCTATTCCTTACTGTTGCTTAATTTTTTTTCATTTCTTCCCTTTCTACATTATTTGTGACTTTCTTCCTCCTCTTTATTGTAGTTTTTAGTGCATTTTAATTGCCCCTTTTAGTTATATTTCTGAGAAGATTGCATAGAATTTGATTGTTTAATTATGTTATACATAGATTTAAGCAGCATTTTGTTTGTAAGCCACTTATACTTAATGTAATTCCTTGAGTCTGGCACCTTAGACCACTCGGCCAACCTGACAAGCTATGTAATACCTGAGATTAAATTTCTCACTTTGCTCTTTATTTTATATTGGTTCTACTTGTTATATTCACTTCCTTAAGTTATTTTGATTATTACTTTTTCCACTTTATTAGCTTTCTAAATAGTCATCCCTTTAGTATACAGTAAAAATTATAGCAAGCATCATCAAATAATTCAATTATCTTATAAATTAATACTTTTATGACTTCCCTAACATTTAAAAATTATTCAATGTTTCCTGCCTTTTTAAGTTACGCTTTCTATGTATTTTTAAATTAGATTTATATTTGTAGGATTACGTAAATTACATTTATACTTGTAGGGTTTATACTTGTAGGGTTATATAAATTAGATTTATACTTGTAGGATGACAACAATTTTTCAGCTCTCTATGTGTCAATTTTTTTTCTTTCTAGAAATTCTTCCTGTATTCTCAAGCCAGAGATCAGTTTGGCTCTGCACTTCTGGTGTCATTCATCCTTTTTAAAACAAGACCTAGTATATCAATATCTATTGATTCCAAAGTTAGCATTAAAATATACATCTTAGAAGCATGCTGTACACTGCGATAGTATACCAACATGTAGAAAAACTACAGAGGTGAGGAGTCATTCAGAATATACTAGCGGTAGACAAGTGAATTGTACCACTAATCATAATTAGTAAATGCCAGTAAATATCTTAATGTCTAAATATTCTCACCCTATTCATTATTCATTAATACACTCATTCATTTCTTCATTCAACAAATAATGAGTGACTCCTCCCATGGGTCAGACATTGGGTTAAATATGGGCTTTCACATTTCTTGTTTGTTCATACAGTTTTCTTAGGACATTTTCTACCTGCATATGAATTTCAAAATATATACTTTTTAAAAAGAAAAATCTATCCAGATAATTCGGGGAAGTGTTCACAGTAGACGGTCATCTAAGATTTTTGTTTGCTAGTTTTTAGTGTGTGATATACATTTTTTTTAACCTAGAAAATCATTAAATAGTTAGCAAATAGCTAAAGACAATTTCTGGGTAGGATTTCTATGATGCATAAGACTGCAGTGGTAGTAAAAGTGTTTTCGGGAAAAAGAGTAAGAACAATGCAGTTTAATGCATTACACAATTGGCATTTTCAGGTATAAACTCCTTATCCTCCTTCTCTGACTTATTAGTATCCATGCTATATTTTCCACCTGGTATATTGTATTTACTGTGTATTATTTGTCTCCCTGTGCTAGAATATATGCTCCATGAAATCAGAGATGTTTGCCTCTTTTGTTAAAGTCCCTATATGTAGCAGTAGATCTGTGCCTAGCAAATAGAAGGTACTCAATAAACATTTGTTGAATGAATGGATGAATTTTGCATGATGATCCCATAACATAATCTAATTTTCTAAAGGCAGGGATGATGTCATACATAAATTTTGTTTTCCATAACCCTAACAAATTGCCTGTAATAAAAAGTTTTGCTCAGTAAACATTTATAAATTGATTAAATGAGCGATTAGACAAAACACCAGTATAACCTGTCAAGTTATAGACTAACTTAAGTCCACTGTAAGCACTGAACAGAAAGCTTCTAGCTGCAGAATTTGAAGTCATCTTTCTGGCAGTAAAGCAATAAATTTCAGAATATCTTTCCCCCTCATTCAAATCCCATTATTCTACCTAGAAGGCATAAATTTGTCTTTGTTATGAGGAAAATGAAGAAAAACAAAAAAAGAACCATGAGCATATATAAAATAGAATGTCAGGTGCTAAATGATAAGAGAAAAGTAAATCAAAAGTAGGAGATGGAGAGCAATAAATGAAGCACGGTATGATGATAATGGCTCAGACTAGATGTTAGGGGTGGAGATAGTGAGTTGGATTTAAACTTCGAATCCTGTTGTTCTGCAACTAAAATAGTAAAGTAGTGATACTAACTGATTCAGAGAGTGGTGAATAGGATTAAATACAATAATATATGTAATGCAAAAATAGTTAAAATGGCATCTGGATGTAATAACTATTACTCGATAACTGACATCTGGGTATGGGGCTTAGAAAATACCATGGCATATAGTCATTATTCTGTAAAACTTACCATTGATAACAGATTTATGGACACCTGAATATTGTTCTTACTCAGGTATCTGAGCTAATTCGTAGATTATTAGAAAAGGCAGCATTCTCCCCTGACTACAGAAAAAAAAGGTGGATTTCATAAAGCCACTGACATCACAGGATTTTCACAGATACATTAGCAGAGGAATAACTTCTGATTTGTCTATGTTGTATCATGCTGGCTTTTAAAGACCCAGACACATTGAAATATTGCTAGTAAAAAAAATTCTACTATGTTTCCGCTTTTGTTGCTGCTTCTTGATACTTTGTTTATATATGCATATATGGACCATCCTTTGGACACACTAAACCTTCATTCTTAGGTTTTTTTAGCTTTTTAGTAACCTCCATATTATTATTCTCAATAACCTGGGAGTTGGTGTGCTTCAAAAAAATGTATTTTACATATGGAAACTGATTAACACTGATACTTCTTAAATCATAAAACGCTATTATTTAAGCATCCAGTTTCCAGTTTCCATCTCTTTCCTATGAACATATTTCCCTCTAGTACAAATCTGTTGGCACTGGAATAAAAATAAAAGAAAGGTTTTAGTAACACAAATATATTTTGATATATGTAATATCAGAATTCTTTATATATAAACTTATCTACAAAGTATCAAAGTAAACATTTAATATATCACCGAAATCAGAGCTTTTATTGTATCTACCAGAGCAGAAGCAAACAACAAAAGGTTTCACCATTCTTTATGAGTTAAATGGCTTCAAATTTCTAAATTGTCAAGCCATATTCTTTTATTTTTAGTGTTTGTAATATAGTTAAATCCTGGACCTGACTCGAAAACTTGTACAGTTTCATGACTTTTACATTTAGTTCATTAAGTTATATATTTATTTAGTACATATTAAATACTGGTCATTTTGTTAGGAGAATGAACACTTAAATATTTAAAGCTTGGTCAATGTTCTGCGGCACCTAAAGCAAATCTAATTTTTTAAACCTAAAATTAATATAATCCTTTAAACATAAAGTTAATTTCATCCTTCTAAATTATATATACATACATATATATGTGTATATACGCACGCATATGTGCACATGCATGTGATATATGTATACATGTACATATATCACATGTGTGTATATGTATTATATGTGTGTATATATGTATACACACACATATATAAAGTGCTTTAGATATATTTGTTTTCATGTGGTGTGGAATCCTCAATATCAAGAATATTTTTGTACTTTTGATACTGTATGCATCATATTTCATGCTGCAAAAACGGGGAAAAACATACAAACTGTATATATAAAATAAAATGAGAAGAACTTTCCAGGTCTTTTTTATTTAGTGTTTTTGGAAAGTTTATTGACTAATTAAGTGACAAAGTTACACCATCTTTTTAAAACTTAAAGTTACTTCATCTAATTAAGTGACAAAGTTTCTATCATTCTTTGTAGTTTTATTCCTTTCCCAGTTGCTGAGGAATTTTCTCTTCTCAAAGCTAAATCTCTTCCCAATTCTCAATAGGCGTGCTTTATCCTTACTTACAATAATTTTTCCCTACTTCCAAACCCGCATTTCTCCTAGTCACATTTTTTTCCTCTCCTAAGGGAGGCTATTTAGGGTACCAAGGACCCATGTGGTTAAAATGCTACTAGAAAATTTACAGAGACTTGAGTTTAATAACACAGAAGCCTGACACTGGGCATCAGGAGCCAGATTCCCAGGTTGGAATCTTGAATCCAATCCCCATTATTATTCCTTCCCTCCCCTCCCCTCCCCCTCCTCTCCTCTCTTTTTCTTAGAAAGTTTTCTCTCTATTACCACCATGCCTAGCTAATATTTTGTATTTGTTTTTTTGTAAATACGGGATCTCTCTATGTTGTCCAGGCTGGTCTAGAACTACTAGACTCAAGTGGTCCACCCACCTCAGCCTCCCAAAGTGCTGGAATTACAGGCATGAGCCACCGTGTTATGCCACTTTTAATTAATTATAAGAATATGATCAAAGGATGAGCAAACTTCTCACTCATCTATTTTTGTTCCCCTACTCACTTTAAATCGGGGTAATACTAGTACTTAACTCATGGAAAAGTTACATTGATTACTTGAGTTTACAATGTTTCTCCCCATTATTATTATTCTTATTAAAGTGATTTCAGTAATCACTTCTGGAGAAATAGGCAACACAGTATCACAACAGGAGAAACCCTAAGAACTACAGAGAGTCATATATAATTCTGCATGTAATCCAAGAAATATATGAACTTACTTTCAAAAATCACTCAAAGAGCATAAATCAAAAGACCTTTGATGTGAATTAATCACCAGTCAGGAGTGTTTGGCCCCAAGACAATGAGGACAAGTATAAGCAAAACATTTCTGGCTTTGCCTTCCTTCAGGATGACAGTCGATAATTTATGTACCACAAGAAATAAATAGGATTGATTTAATGTTAGAGAGTGATTAGAATCAGCAGGCAAACATACCAAGAGAATGGGGGACAGTCCCTGAAGGCTAAGTGAGGAAATACTTTTCATTTATGGCATATAAATCCATATTCCGATTTTATTACTTCTCAGTATACATTAGTATCACATCCACAGGCAAACATTTTCTAAGACTTGTTTACTTAAAAAAAAAATGCACTCTTTGGAATAAAGTTGTTTTCCCAAACATGTTGCTTGGTGGCTTGATGCCTCTCCACAGAATAAAATGACAAAGTGAAGATAAATTTCTGAGGATGACAGAGGTTGAGAGCAATCCTAAACTCCAGGGCAGTCAAGGAGAAAAATGAAAGAAAGTAAATGTGCCTTATGCTTTTTTTTCTAGTGCTTAGCACAATATCAGGAACAAAATAAAAATGCAGTTAATATTTTTGAATTACTATATATAAATTAGAGATAGTAAAATTGTTTTAGAAACATTCTCAAAGTATTTGTATTACTGAATAAAAACGTACTTTATTGTGATAGTCATATATTCAAGTTTTCCACTGTAAATAAAGGTTTAATTATTAAATTATTATGCCATAAATTATATTTGGGCATTTTAGCTGACATATTTATATTCCTAGTATCTTATGCTTGTTCTTAGTTGCCTTGATGTTAGCCTCCAATTAAAGGCCAAAGAAAGTAGTCATGCAGGTTGGCATTTGAAAATAAAGTTTTCAAAGTTAACTATGGTCTCAAGCATTGAAACAAGCATTTTCAACTGCAAAGAACATTTCTTTAAGTGCAAAGATTAAATTTTAAGAGCATGAAGCCTAGAATAATGGACCATAGAATTGTTCAATAATCCATAGATTAGGAAGGTTGACACAATTTTGATCTCAGAGAGGATTATATTCCACTCTGAGACTGGAAGGAGAGGCCCGGATAGAGGGAAAGATCTATTTATAGGATACTAATGATGTTGTTCACAGTATCTGCTAACTTTCACAGAAAATTGTTTCAATATGGAAATCAAATAATTTATATGATACATAAATTAATAAATATAGGCCAGGAATAGAATGGGGGTACAGTACAGAAGATAGCCTGCATCTAGCCAATAGCAACCACACCTTATTACCAGCTCAAGATCCTGGCTAGGGCTTTGTAGAAACCCTTCAATAAATAGAATGAGCACAGTGTAGTCTGAGAGACTGCTGCTGATGCACTGCATAAATACAATAGATAAATACAGTTATAATATAGAGATAAATGTAGATAGATTGAAGAAGATAGATAGATGATAGAATTTGGTTATAATTTTCAGTTTCTCTTTAGCAATATTTTTCTATATTCTTATTCCTTTCTTCTTTATTTCCCTTTTCTCTTTCCATTCTTTTTGCTCCTTGTCTCTTATACAAAGTATTGTCTGAATAAATCATGTTTGATTTCATTTTATATTTTATTTATTTATTTATTGAGACAAGGTCTGGCTCTGTCATCCAGGTTGGAGTGCAGTGGCACAGTAAGGGCTACCTGCAGCCAGCCCTGACTTCCCTCCCAGGCTCAAACAATCCTCTCACCACAGCCTCAGAAGTAGCTGGGACTATGGGCATCTGCCACCATGCCAGGCTAATTTGGTTTTTTATTTTATTTTATTTTGTGTAGTGAAGGGTTCTAACTATGTTATTTAGGCTGGTCTTGAACTACTGGGCTCAAGTGATGCTCTTGCCTTGGCCTCCCAAACTGTTGGAATTAACAGGCATGAGCCATCATGCCAACCTAGTTCAATTTTCTAATATTGCTAATCTTTGGAAGTGGTGGGGTTTTCCTGGACCAACTATTTGAGGGAGGTCTATATGAGGAAAGATTCAGTTTATGCTCTCCTAGAAGCAGAATTTTACCTTGTGATCTAGTTATAATGTGTGTGTGTGTGTGTGTGTGTGTGTGTTGTTTTTTACTTTTTTTATTTCTCCCCAGAACTCAAAAGTATAGGGTTGAGCAAAGATTCAGCGTCTCCTCTCTACACTAGTATACAGAGAGTCTGCTTTTTACAAAGTTTTATTATCTGGACATGCTGGTTCAGCTCCGTATCACTTGCTGCTCCGACTCACTAAATAAAGTCTCTGCAAGTCTTTCCTACAACCATTGCCTTCATTGTTAGAACCAATGAAATATCAATTTTCCCTATAGGATATGCTATTCATTTTGAGAAATCATACAATCTTTACTTTATGAGATATTTTATCATGAACTTCTTTATCTGTCTTTACTAATTCATCAGTCCTTTCTCATTTATTAGACTTGGTCTTAGGCATCCATAGTTTTGTCCACGACGGTGTTTTTATTTCAGCCTCTGAATCGTTTGATAGTGTGTGAAATCCCAGGGGAAATGATATGAATTGTTTTCTGTCTTCTATAATGCCATTTAAAAACTAGAACAATGAGGCCAGGCGCGGTGGCTCACGCCTGTAATCCCAGCACTTTGGGAGGCCAAAGCAGGCGAATCATGAGGTCAGGGGATCGAGACCATCCTTGCTAACATGGTGAAACCCCGTCTCTACTAAAAATACAAAAAATCAGCCGGGCGAGGTGGCGGGCGCCTGTAGTCTCAGCTACTCAGGAGGCTGAGAGAAGAAAATAGCATGAACCCGGGAGGCGGAGCTCGCAGTGAGCCGAGATCGCGCCACTGCACTCCAGCCTGGGCGACAGAGTGAGACTCCGTCTCAAAAATAAAATAAAATAAAAATAAAAACTAGAACAATGAGACTGAGTTTAAGCATACACATGGCTGAATGCCTTACATGGAAACTTCTTTTTTTCCTTCTGAAAATGGAAATAGAAATGGTAAGTAATGTCCATTTTGCCATAATGCCTAGTATATTTTTTACATCAATGGTGTCGCATACATTTTGAGTTCCTATTGTATTATGATTAATAAATATATTTTCTTTTTAAAATTATTTTGTTTTTTAAGTTTCAGGGTACATGTGCAGGAGGTTAGGTCTGTTACATAGGTAAATGTGTGCCATGGTGGTTTACTGCACCTATCAACCCATTACCTCGGTATTAAGCCCAGCATGCATTAGTTCTTTTCCCTAATGCTCTCCATCCCGCATCCTCCCCGTATAAATATATTTTCAATAAAAGATGATATGACTGAACGTTACCAAACTACTGAGCAACTGTCTCTCAGGAAAAATTTCTAAATAGTTCTCTTAGGTCCTGGTGTATTGATTAATCCTAGAAACTTCACATGGAAGACCTAATTCTGCAGTAGTTTAGTTTAATATTACCTTGGGAGTATCATAAACTTCAACATAAAAGATGTATCCACTCCTTCAGGAAACTATACTTCACAGAAACTCTACCTTTTGATCCTTTTAGAACTAAATATTCTCTTTCTCTGAAGGATTTTTTTCCCCTAGTTTTTTGCTTAGTTACCGCTGTATTTTACTTTGCTGTATCTCTTGTATTCCCTAATTTAATTTCTATTTCCTGTATTTTCTTTTAAGAAATCCATATGCTGCAGGTGCTCTGATCTTCTTTAAAAGAGGCTGATTTGGTAGACTTCTCTTTGTGCAAGAGTGAATGAGCTGCCACATGGTATATGAGGCAACAGAAATGGAATTGTGCTTCACTCGAGGTCGAAACTCTCTTTTGTTTGTCATAATCATAATAACAGAAATATGAGAAAGCGGATTTGAAAGGGAGCATGGCTCGAAAGAGGGCAAGGCCAGCACACTGTGATGATAGGACGTGCAGCAGCAGAGCTATTATAATGATAATATCTCACCCAGGAAAGCAGAGAATTGGGTCAATGCACAGGCTGCTTGAAGCCCAGCCCATCTCCTCTCTGTCTGAGGAGGTGACTGAGTGACCCAACAGTTCCTCTTTGTTTGGTGTCTGCAGGTGTCATGATTTAACTAGTCCTTTCATGGCATGGGAGATCAGTGAACCTGCATATTTACTCTCCTGTTCCATCCCTCTCTATTTCACTCTCTAATTATTTCCTGTCATTTAACTAATTAGGTAATTATGCTATTCAGTTAACATTAAGTGGACAGCTATTCTATACTAGAATAACATTAGAGCAAGTTCCTCAGAAGTTCATGGCTTCTTGGGAAGAAATAACTGTAAGTAAATAATTACAGACATGATTTTTAAGTACTCTAACAGACACACACACATGAATCTCATCATAAAATACTAGAACTATATAATCACCAGGATAACTGTTTTTGGTTGGGAATGTGAAAACTAATTGGAAGTGAATAGTAAGAAGAGCTATAACAGGAATAAAGTCAGCCTGCTGTTTTCTTAGAAGTGTGATGCTTTTCCTTCTGCAAGATCAGAATAGCAGCCTACCTATCTGCTCCTGAAGGGGCCACAGGCCTTTCTTTACACTTGTCAAAATAACATAAGAATAAGTTTCCTGGGTGTAAAGAAGAGCATGTTAATGGTTGTGAAAATCTCATTGTTTTGTGAACTCAAGAACTAAAAGTATTTTTCTTTTTCTTTTTTAGTTTGAGAGGATTAGTATGCAAAAGAGGTAACAGGAAATGTTGTTAAAAAAAAATTAAAAGCCAAACTGTACATTGGGGGCATATATACTATAAGGATAAATAGCCTTAATTTATAGAGTACTTTATAAAACAAAATAGTTGCCATTTTAAGGACTATGCAAAAAATAAAAAATATTAATTAAAAAATGAAATAAAACTAACCTGTAACTGTGAGACATAATGGTTAATCTAATCAATAACTAAAAAATGCAAATTTAAAGACAAGACACGATTTTCAAAATTATATCTCATTCAAGCAGAAAAGAAAAAAATCAATTTTCAGACATTTATTTGCTAGAAAATTTGGTTTCAGTTAACGTTTGAAAGCACTTCAAGATATTACACTTCTGAATTCTGCTTTCAGCATTTATTTTCAGACTGGAATCAGAAAAATTTTTTTAAATTTAAAATTTATAAATTTTAATAAATTTATACTACTTTATAAATTATAAAATATAAAATCCCCATCTCTATTTTATAAAAATATAAAAATTATATGGGTGTGGTGGTGTGCGCCTGTAGTCCCAGCTACTCGGGAGGCTGAGGCAGAAGAATCGCTTGAATCCAGGAGGTGAACGTTACAGTGAGCCGAGATTGTGCCACTGCACTTCAGCCTGAGCAACAACAGCAAAACTCCATCCAAAAAAAAGGAAAGAAAAAGATAAATTGAAGTCATACTTTATTTATTTATTTTTTTTTTTGAGAGGGAGTCTGGCTCTGTCGCCCAGGCTGGAGTGCTGTGGCCGGATCTCAGCTCACTGCAAGCTCCGCCTCCCGGGTTCATGCCATTCTCCTACCTCAGCCTCCGGAGTAGCTGGGAC
>NW_012116055.1:2305192-2307644 GCF_000951035.1 Colobus angolensis palliatus
CATGCTTCTATGAATATCACATGGAAATCATTAGAAATAAGTTTATGATGACTTTGGCATGTACAGAAAAAACTAAGCAAGAAGAGGCAAAAAATATATATATCAATCACTTATGCAGACACTAAAATGAAACGTCTTTGTTAAAAGGGAACATGATAAAATATTCATAGTGGATTTTGTTGGCTATGAAGTCTGACATTTTTTGTACATTTTAAGCCTTCATTGTTCGGTTGAAAAGGAATTTTAAAATAAAAAATCAACATAAATGCAGTTGTTTATAGTGTATCTCATGCATTTGGCACTGGCCTATTTATGGGAAATGAGGACTTCCATTAAGTATTAGATTGGTACACCAATTTAATAATACTGGACACTTCAGTGACTGCAGTTGTGATTCTACGTTGCTGTGAAAAAGACAGAAAATTTAATGTAGATTGACATGGAATGCTGCAGACAGAGACAAGAGGGGATTCTGGGCCCTAATTTGCCTGGTAGCCTCAGGCTTTCCACTATACACTAAGAAAACAAGCTGCTTCTTAACCGGAATATGAAAAGGTCAGGTTTGAAATTAAACTGGACAAACACTTGATTTCCATATATGATGCTGATTCTGTGATTTTTAAGCTTATTATTTTATGAAGTTCTTTCTGGAGAACATGAAGCCCATCCCTAATTTGAGCTATTTCCATTAAGGGTTTTTTTTCTCTCTCTCTCTGATTTTCACTAATAATTTTTCCCAATTGCTGGTATCAGCTCTTTTACAATTTCATCCTTCCTTTATTTATTTATTTATTTTTTTGTAGTACTAAGCCATTTTAAAGGTCAACAGAACTTTGAAAGGTGAATTAAAAATCAGCTAAAGACTTATATGGAATATATATATATTTAAAGGATTCTTACGATATTCACATCTGCTAAATGTGTAGATGATTGTTTTAATAGGAAAGTTAAATAATGGCTGGGTATGGTGGCTCACGCCTGTAATCCCAGCACTTTGGGAGGCCGAGGCGGGCGGATCACAAGGTCAGGAGAGGGAAACCATCCCGGCTAACACGTTGAAACCCCGTCTCTACTAAAACTACAAAAAATTAGCTGGGCGTGGTGGCGGGCGCCTGTAGTCCCAGCTACTCGGGAGGTTGAGGCAGGAGAATGACGTGAACCCGGGAGGCAGAACTTGCTGTGAGCCAAGACCGCACCACTGCACTCCAGCCTGGGTGACAGAACAAGACTGTCTCAAAACAAAACAAAACAAAACAAAAAGAAAAAGAAAGTCAAATAACTTACATTCATACAAACTGAACTGGAAAAGCATTCACGTCCACCAAATTCCCATGCCCCAGGTTTCAGTTTTTGTGACTTTCATCAGAGTGGTCATTGTCCTTTTATTATTAAAACACAACTGGCTTACAGGTATTTGTGATAGCTTTATTAAAACACAGCAGCACAACTTAATTTTTTGGTTTTACAGTGTATTTTTTCAAATCAAATTGTGTTTTTCAGAGAGCTTTGCCCTTGAAAACACTGCATTATTACCATATGGTTAAAAGTCATCATTTTGATGAAATCATTTGGTCCTATATCATAAAAAGAGACAAACCTAAAACCCTCTAACTACTTTTTTTGCTCTCAAAAAGCAAATCAAATTCCTGTGCTGCCAAAGAACTAGTAAATGCCCTTGCCGTGGAGCATGTCCTTAGTGCATTACTCTTCTGTACTGTCTGCCAGCTCCTTGCCACACCAGAGTATAAAGAATGTTTTCACATTGACATTTTCTTTTACAGCTTGAGGGGAAGAGGGCAAAAATCACAACAATCACAATGAGAAAGATGATTTTAATGTATTTGCAATATCTTCCTAAAACATTCTTGAAATACCTCTTCCCTGACACTTCCACTGGCTTTGCTGAGCTTGAGTCACATGCACATAATCTTAGGGGAATGGGAGCCTCAGGAAGAAAACTGAAATTGCTCCCAGCCAGGGAGCTATAAGCATCTTCTTGAGGAGCTAAAAGAATGATAGATTTGAGCTTTGTTTCTGACCTCTCTTTCAAGGCTTCTCTGTATTTACATAGCTGAAGTGAGCACAGAGAGAGGCTGTGCTGTCAGAGAGCATTTTTTTTTTTCTTTTTTATCCCATATGTCAACCATGAAAAGAAAGAAAAGACAACTTTCACCTAATAGCTAGAGTCAGGGCCCAAAGCAGAAGGTTTAGTCTCAGTTTGCTTTCTTTAGCCTCCTGCAACTTATGAGACACTGGATGAATGAACACTGGTTTTTATATTCATCAAAGATTTTCTATACCTGCCTATTAGTCATTGGATATGGCACAATTTAAGACATTTAGAAATAACTGTTGGACACGAATCAAAGGAACGAATTATATTATTGCAAAAACTGGTGTTTATTCAAACTGGAAGACGGTACAGTAACAGAACTTCGTTGTTGCTTTTTTT